>NC_140171.1:32556005-32738000 GCF_963971535.1 Notolepis coatsorum
GCCGCCTGCTTCGTCCTGACGACCCTGGTGGTCATACTGACGGTGTGTGGCCGGACCGCAGCCGTGCGCTGCCTGCCGTTTGACCGCTTGGTGGTGGTGTACACCCTCCTGGCGGTTCTGCTCTATCTGAGCGCATCGGTGGTGTGGCAGTGTTCTGCTTTGATTCAAAGTATGGGTCTCCGTGGAGACCGTCGTCATGCCCGCGAGGGAAGTGCCCGTGGGACAGTAAGCTGGTGGTGGCGGTGTTCTCCTTCGTCAACCTGGGGCTGTACGTAGCGGACCTGATCTACTCCCAGAGGACACGCTTTGTGTCCTCGCGTCCGTCCGTGCGTCCGCGGGTCTGACGCCACACGCCGGCAGACAGAAAGACAATATTCCCCAGCTACCAGTTTGGCTGGAATTTAATCAACACTGGTGAACTGAGCTGGAATTCTTTATTGACTTCAATGTTAATAAAAAACACTGTTGAGCCTTTCACTGTAGCATATCTTGTTTACTCAGCCAGTTGTAACCCTCTGCCACACCCAAGAGAGGGCTTCCGCTACCCCATTAACTGACCCCCTTTTTGCCCTTCTGCAGTTGGGATGAGGAGGGGCCAGACACACCCTACCATCAGGCACCTCCATCCAAATCCTTGTAAAGCCCTCACTATTCCTGACATTGGCCACACACACATTACACACACACACACACACACACACACACACACACACACACACACACACACACACACACACACACACACACACACATACACACATACACACACACGCACACGCACACAATCCATCCCTGGCTTTCCTACCTCGTCCCAATCCCTAGATATTATCGCTTGCCTCCCACTCTCCCAAGCCCTAACACTCCTACCCTCTAACGTTACCCCTTCCTCCAGAGAATGCCACCGTCCAATGGGTACTTGTTGCCAATTTGCATATTCATTGATCCTTGCTTTCTCAATGAGGGTAAAGGTGTAGAGAGATGCTGCTATGCCCTTTTTAGTTTATTGAACTATTTGGTGGAAAGACCATATTTATATAAATTGTTATTCAATATAGGTTTTTCTTTATGGGTTTAAAATACATCAGGAGGGGACCTTCAAGGGGTCAGCTGTGAATAAAGGCGTAGCAGCGGTCCCGTTTATGAACCGAGAGAGGAGAAATGTCTTGCCGGGCCAGAACACTCCTGATGCTCCCTCCAGGACACGAGTCGTCAGGTTTTTTTTTAGTATCCAACACGGCAAGACGCTTCATTGAACGGCCTCTACGGCTGCCAGCTGGTTGGAGCCTCACCGTCAGCACTCTCTCTCTCTCTCTCTCTCTCTCTCTCTCTCTCTCTCTCTCTCTCTCTCTCTCTCTCTCTCTCTCTCTCTTTCTCTCTCCTGTCCTCTAACTGTCTCTCTCCATGTGTCTCGCTCTCCCTCTCTCTCGTTCTCTCCTCCTCCTCCTCTCCAATAAACCGAAAAAAATCGACCGATGCCGACGTTATGAATCTCTTACCAACCTCATTTTGCCCACATCGGCGTGTGGGGTAAACACCTTCCTCCAGGGCGTATAGGCTGTTTAGTTGTGTGCCCCTTTATGAATGTACAACAAGCAATCACATTATTGGAAGACATACATGTTGACAGGAAACATCACTCACATGTTGACAGAGGGCCACACACGATGGAGAATGTTGTATCTGTGCACTGGTGTTTAAAATAAGTATCATTGTTTGTTTGTCATTTGTCATTGCTGAGGTAAATGTGATGATATACTGTGATATGGATTTCAGGTCATACCACCCTGCCCCCCCACCCCCCCCCCCCCCCCCCCCCCTCCCCCTCTCACCTCTCTCTCGCTCTCTCTCTCTCTCTCTCTCTCTCTCTCTCTCTCTCTCTCTCTCTCTCTCTCTCTCTCTCTCTCTCTCTCTCTCTCTCTCTCTCTCTCGCTCTCTCTCTCTCTCTCTCTCTCTCTCTCTCTCTCTCTCTCTCTCTCTCTCTCTCTCTCTCTCTCTCTCTCTCTCTCTCTCTCTCTCTCCCTCTCTCTCTCTCTCTCTCTCTCACACACACACACACACACACACCCTTTTCTCTCAGGGGTCTGTAGATTTCCACCCTCCATTACCTCAATCATCCCATCCCCTCCTCTCTTTCACCGCTCCTACCCTCCTCCTACCCTCCTGCTACCCTCCCTTCCATCCATCCATCCATCAAACAATCCCTTACATCCCTCTCTCCTCTCCTTCTTTGTCAGCTAAGTGACTCTCATATTCCCAGCTGTCTCTGATCCAAAGTGTTTTTCGACACTCTGGATGTATTGTAATAAGCCCCTCCCTCACCGCCTACTGGCCAGTAACAGCCTCCGGCTCAGCAGTGAATCCAGGACCAGTTGGCTGCTCCGTTCCCAAAGTCTCCGGCTCTGCGTGGAACCAGAGGGAATGCCGTTGTTCATTTGTTTGTGTCTTACAGACTCAAGTATTCTGCCAGATTTTGTGCAAACTAAGTAGATATCACACAAGTAGATCCTCTGAGATTCTGGGGGGATATGATGTAATCAGTTTGTGAATGTTGAAGCCGTAAATAAATTGGTTTGGTGGGTTGAAGTCATGTTTGCGTGTGTGTGTTGTGTTATCAAGGTCAGCAGTTAGTGAGGTATTCAGTATCTACTGTTATTGGCAGCCACACTGCGTAATTTACCCTGTAGCTGATAATTATTGTGCCACCTGTCTAATGTTGTGCTTCAATCTGGTTGTCCAATAAGCACAAATGTAATCAAAAAGTCTCTGAATATCGGACTGCATTTACAATGCTTATGTCTTTTGCCTGTTTGTACTTTATGTCAACAATGACAAACAAATCATTATAGTGTGAATGTGGTAGTGTAAGTGTGTGCAAGGGAAGGTGTGTGTGTGACTGTAGCGTAGGTGTGTGCAAGTGTAAGTCTGTATGATTGTAGGTGTGTGCGACTGTATGTGTGTCCAAGTGTAGGTGTGTGTGACAGTAGGTGTGAGACAGTAGGTGTGTGACAGTAGGTGTGAGACAGTAGGTGTGAGACAGTAGGTGTGAGAGACAGTAGGTGTGAGACAGTAGGTGTGTGAGACAGTAGGTGTGAGACAGTAGGTGTGAGACAGTAGGTGTGTGAGACAGTAGGTGTGTGTGACAGTAGGTGTGAGACAGTAGGTGTGAGACAGTAGGTGTGTGAGACAGTAGGTGTGAGACAGTAGGTGTGAGACAGTAGGTGTGTGAGACAGTAGGTGTGTGAGACAGTGGGTGTGAGACAGTAGGTGTGAGACAGTAGGTGTGTGTGACAGTAGGTGTGAGACAGTAGGTGTGAGACAGTAGGTGTGAGACAGTAGGTGTGAGACAGTAGGTGTGTGAGACAGTAGGTGTGAGACAGTAGGTGTGAGACAGTAGGTGTGTGAGACAGTAGGTGTGAGACAGTAGGTGTGAGACAGTAGGTGTGAGACAGTAGGTGTGAGACAGTAGGTGTGAGACAGTAGATGTGAGACAGTAGGTGTGAGACAGTAGGTGTGAGACAGTAGGTGTGAGACAGTAGGTGTGAGACAGTAGGTGTGAGACAGTAGGTGTGAGACAGTAGGTGTGAGACAGTAGGTGTGTGAGACAGTAGGTGTGAGACAGTAGGTGTGAGACAGTAGGTGTGTGAGACAGTAGGTGTGAGACAGTAGGTGTGTGAGACAGTAGATGTGTGTGACAGTAGGTGTGTGAGACAGTAGATGTGAGACAGTAGGTGTGTGAGACTGTAGGTGTGAGACAGTAGGTGTGTGAGACAGTAGGTGTGAGACAGTAGGTGTGTGAGACTGTAGGTGTGAGACAGTAGGTGTGTGAGACTGTAGATGTGAGACAGTAGGTGTGTGACAGTAGGTGTGCGACAGTAGATGTGTGTAACAGTAGATGTGTGTAACAGTGTGTGTGACAGTAGATGTGAGACAGTAGGTGTGAGACAGTAGGTGTGAGACAGTAGATGTGTGTAACAGTAGGTGTGAGACAGTAGGTGTGAGACAGTAGGTGTGAGACAATAGGTGTGTGAGACACTGCGACAGTAGGCGTGTGCAGGTGTGTGTTCCTTCCCCAAACAGTTGGATCCCACAGAGATATTCCTAACGACAGCTCCTCACTCTGCTCGGCTCGTCTCCCGGCTGTCGTCCCTACAGTCCTGTTAAGGGAGAGACCCTACGGGAGGCAGCGTTAGTGTGATGTGACCGAGTCAGTGGACAGAGGACGGTGAAACCTGCTAGTGACAGCGATCTGTGCCTCCATTAAAGCTTGTATTCCCTGTCCCTTTCCCGCCACTCCCTTCCTGAAGTGCTGTCCCCCGTTTGGGCAGCTGTTACATATTTGCCTCTTATTTGACTCCTCACTCTCCAGGGATCCGCTGGCTTCACCCACGCCTCACGGTGCCACAGCTCCGCCCGACGTGCCTCATAATATACCAAATCCGGACATGCGTGACCGAATTAGTTTGAAAGGAAATGCGGTAATAACTTTGAATTGGGTGTATATAGAGTATCACAGACAACCAATAATGAAGCTTGCCTGAATATTTATGAATTATGCAGTGATGGTGTTATCAGAAAAGCCGTTTGGTTCTTATCTATAAGAGACAAAAAAATATGGGGGGAATAATAACATTATTATATTATTATTATTATATTATATATAATTTAGTGCTGTCAATAGATATAAATTGATTTATAAAAATAATTTCTTTTTTTTACTAATTAATCTCACAATTTTCTGTAATTAATCTAGATTAAAAATCGCATTTTTCTACTTAAGACCGAAGCTTGTAACAGATATTTACTTGAGTAAAATCTTGGAATTAATGTAGAATCAACACAAACGAAGTATATTTAGATTTAAAGACTATTTTAATAGCTTTCTTTTATCTTTGAATACAGTTTCTCTCCTGTGAAATACAAATGTTCAACAAAACCATCAACATTGACTCAGCTTTAAAGACCTCTTTCTTATACACATACATACACACACACACACACGCACACACACACACACACACACACACACACACACACACACACACACCACACACACACACACACACACACACACACACACACACACACACACACGCACACACTGCATTCTTGTATTACCATACTCATGAGGACTATCGATTACATTCCATTGACAACATTCATTCCCAGGCCCCTTACCCCAACTTTAACCCTCACCACGACATACCAGAGCACTGCTGGGTTTTTAATGGAGAAATCCATAACACTAAAGATGGTGACGGCAATGAAATTACAAAACAAACATATTGAGAGAAATTTATTAAATGTAATGTTGTTTTATGTTGAGTAAAATGATATTCTATTGCATTTTGAGGCAAACTTTCTGTTTGAAAGATGTTTAAAACAATCTCAGCAGTGAGAGGTTGCCATAGTAACCGAGGTCTCTGTGACAAGAACCACTGAATGGCGCATGCGTGTAGAAGGGGTCAGGTTAGTCTTGTTAGGTTCCTATCAAGATGGTGGCGGAGTGAGCAGACCATGCAGAGCACTTCTCTTGAGAGAGACTTTGGCCTCAAACTAACCAAAATGTCCTCGTCATCTTTCTATCCTTGTGGAGACATTAGGTCCTCACAAGGATAGAGTTGTACAACACACACACACACACTTTCCTCTCCATTGTAGGAAGTCCCCTGGTGTCTGTGACAGAGATGAGCTGGGACAGGTGTCCATCATAACTCCCTTCATGACGCTACAGCCAGGGGGACATCAAGGGACAGGAGAGTGCTGTCTCGCTGTCATGACAGATCTGTCATGGCCCAGGGCACACGTTGATGATGTCACCTATTTCCCAGACGGTCAGCAGCAGTACAGTCTGTGCTGTTGCTTTGTGAGCTGTCATATTGAAAAGCTACATTCAGGCCTGGGTTGAGAGGGTTACATTCAGATTACTGATTACCTGCTAAAGGTTTTAATCAGTAACCTAATCCTTTGGAGTACACATCAACGCAATAGGCCTAATGGAAACGGATTGCTTTCAGTTACTTTAGATTTACTTTGCCTTCAAAATCCATAGAATACGATAAGCAAATCAAACAATCTTTTCCCACTTAGTTTATTCCAAATTGACTGGATTTTCTGTGAGGTTATATTCATGTTATTCATATATATTCCCATTATTTAAAATGTAATTTATTTCAGAGTAATGTTGGTGACGGTGTGTGTATATTTATCTGATTACAGTGTTTCTATAGTAACTGTATCACAGGTGCCATTTCTTCCCATGACAGTGTATAATCTGTGACTCAGCAACCCTGCCTGTCCCTTTGCTACAGGTAATCCATGACTGCCCACAACAGTGCCTTGACCCGCTAGTCTGCATGCATGGCTCATTACTCTAAAAGCTCTAATGAGAATCACCTGGTCCAATGTCAGTCACGGAGTCATGCATTTGCTGAGCTCGATTTAGTGACAATTATGATGTAAATCCTGTGGCCATCATTTAAGCACACTATAGGGAAATATTGTGTGAAGCTTAGTGTGAAGGTTGAGGAGGCCTCATTAATAACAATTAGCGTTTGTGTTAATTACCTTGATACATTTTCATAATGGTTAAACCTGCGCTATGTAACCGTTTCATGAAGAAATATTGCTTCTTTTAGCAAGTCATGTCATGGAGTTGAGCCAAGTTGAGCTGAACAAGAGAAAACTCTCCCAACAGCGATATAACACAGCGATATAGCAAATACGAGCTACATTCTCATTTCTAGAGCGTAAAATATGAAATGTGTTGTTTTTGTAATGCACTGTATTCTTTCTAACGTAGTTTAACATAACAATATCCACTTGCAGTGGTACATCAATTCTAGGTTATAAGGAGACTGGCTCGTATTTAAACTCTGATGGGAGGAATAACACAAAGACACAGTGAGACACAGTTGACCTTTTATCTAAGGCTCAATCAAGAAATAGTACCAAATCATAGAACCACACTGGACCCAAAAGAGGTCCACAATTAAAATAACAAATGAAATAAAATGGGTACCCAACAAGTGTTTTTTTTCCTCAAGTGCACTGAGTAAGAAAATGTTCTGTTCTGTTCCAGTTGGTGTTGTATTCTCTGTGGAGAAAGAGAGAGAAACATCAGACCGGCACATCCTGGTATGGCAGAACGCTTACATTGTTTTGTTAGTGCATCATCATCAACACTGGCCACCATTGAGCGTTCGCACCATTGTGAAAAGTTAGGTTTGATCCGTTTTAAGGCCTATTTCCCCAGTCAGCTGCAGGATATTTCCTCATTTCCCTACCTGGATATTTAATATCACACTTGTGAATCTCCAAGTGACCTAAAACTAAGAGGTAATGACTGTGCCTTGGTGGTCTTCAGTGTGAATTGTATCCCTGTGTTTTGCCCTAAAATTGCAGTTTATGAATAAACCACCGTCTAATCCCTGTTTATTCCCTGAGTTGTTTTCCCCCAAAAGAGGCAAATTGCATATTCCACCTCTGTGAGATGGTTTACATTTTGTTACAGCAACCTCCGAGAGGATTGTAAATAGCAGTGCAAGATCATTACTTTGGCCGCATTGAATTCCTAATAGGTCCATCCATTGCCTTTTGGTTAAAAACTCAAATGTCCCAAACGCAGAAAATAATCCAATTTCACACGGTTGTAGTCGAGACTTTGGGCAACATTTAGATGCAAAAAATTGTTGTTGGCTCCTATATAGGGGGATTGATTGATTGATTGATTGATTGATTGACATTTTTATTAACATATTGCAGAATGGGTACAATACAGTACGGCTCAATACACACAATTGTTAAGGGGATGCAGACCAGAGAAAGACGTTTGTCTTGTTTACATCAGGGTCCCCCATTTTCAATTCATAGTGACAATACTATCTTATAAATGACCTTTTCCAGTGTTTAGGGTCATTTTCTAGCTATGTGGACTTATAGTAATAGGATCTATGTCTCTAATTCTCGATTTGGCGCATTCTTCCAATTCTCCTCTCACAATAATGTCCCTCCCTCAAGTGAGTCATCTGAAAATTAGCGTATTCGCGACGTCAGGTGGTGCGTATTTGCATAATAACACCCGCCCCCCTCTAGCTGCCAGCCGAGCGAGAGCGAGAGAACTGTAAACACTGCGTGTCTCCCTCTCCTTCTCCCGTTCGAGGAAGTCCAACACCGCGCTGCGTGTTTACACAGTTCTGTTTTTTTCTCTCTCTCTCTCTGGGAGACACGCTGAGTTTTTTTTTCTCTCTCTCTCTCTCTCTCTCTCTCTCTCTCTCTCTCTCTCTCTCTCTCTCTCTCTCTCTCTCTCTCTCTCGGAGACACGCTGAGTTTTTTTTTCGCTCTCTCTCGGAGACACGCTGAGTTTTTTTTTCTCTCTCTCTCTCTCTCGGAGACACGCTGAGTTTTTTTTCTCTCTCTCTCTCGGAGACAACGCTGAGTTTTTTTTTCTCTCTCTCTCTCGGAGACACGCTGAGTTTTTTTTTCTCTCTCTCTCTCTCGGAGACACGCTGAGTTTTTTTTTCTCTCTCTCTCTCTCTCTCGGAGACACGCTGAGTTTTTTTTTCTCTCTCTCTCCCTCTCTCTCCCTCTCTCTCCCTCTCCCTCTCTCTCCCTCCCTCTCTCTCCCTCTCTCTCTCTCCCACTCACTCACTCACTCACTCACTCACTCACTCACTCACTCTCACACTCTCACACTCACTCAAAGTGCTTATGGGCGGAGCCAGGCCATAACAGCCTGAAATCCGGAGGCTGAAAAATGATGGTTTTGAGTACTTGATTAGAAATATAAACCAATGCATTTTTTTTTTTTAAACGTAGAGATGTCTTCAATAGACACACAGGAATTGTGTAAAGTTGCCCAAATAGTGCTAGGAATAGTAAAATAGTTCCCCTTTAAGGTGATGCAGACCAGAGAAAGTCTTTCGTCTTGTTTACATTAGGGAGGGTCCCCCATTTTCAATTCATGAATGAATGAATGAAAACTTTATTTAACAGATTGCAGAATGGGTACAATACAGTATGGCTCAACATAACATTTATGACATACATGACATACAGATACAGTACTGTTACATCCAGACATTTATGACATACAAGATATACAAATATACAGTACTGTTTATTTACAGACAGAGTTTCTAAAAGAGTATTTGAGGGGGAAGAAACTGTACTAGACTATATTAGAGGAGGTTGGGGGGGGGGGGGGGTTGGGGTTGGACATTTACAGGGGCCAGTTTCGAATGGCAGTCTCCCGTAGGTGCTCTTTGAGAGTGGTTTTGAAAGTGGGTAGTGATTCACATTCCTTTACAGCTGTGGGTAGGGCGTTCCACATTGATGTGGCATAATTGCGAAACGTGTTTAGTCCCTTGTTTGAGCCGAATCTGGGTTTAACATGAACACTGACAAACCCCATTATGTGTGCACATGGGTTGGCTATAATTTGAGTGGCTGTTTGTTCTACCAATTGAAAGTATCGTCTGGGACGTTGGCTTTTTGTGAGGGAAGTGGCCCAAAGACACAAGGGCTGAAACTGCGTTCTGAATACCATTGTGGGCGGAGCTCCCATTTGATTACATTACGGCAGAACGTTTGACCTCCCTACTCATACAAAATGATGAGTGGTCTTCTCTTCCAGTGTTCACCTCCAATGTGAAATCCTCTTCTTTTATCCACTATCGTCAAATCCTCCTCCGTATTGTCACTATGAATTTAAAATGGGGGACCCTGATGTAAACAAGACAAACGTCTTTCTCTGGTCTGCATCCCCTTAACAATTGTGTGTATTGAGCCGTACTGTATTGTACCCATTCTGCAATCTGTTAAATAAAGTTTTCATTCATTCATTCATTCATTCATTCATTCATTCATTCATTCATTCATTCATTCATTCATTCATTCATTGTATATTTCTTCCGTGATGTCCTTTTCTTTTCAAGTCTCTATGTTCACTTTTCAAGTCTCTATGTTAACTTTTCAAGTCTCTATGTTCACTTTTCAAGTCTCTATATTTAAGTCTCCTCCGTCTATTACTTCCAGCGGAGAACAACAGACTTCTCGCACTTGATAACGCTACTGTTACGCCTGTTGCATGTTTTGCCCTTTGGGGAGCATCAACAAAACATGGTCTCCGGTGAACCCCTTTATGGAGTGTTAACAAAACACAATCTCCGGTGGAAATGGAGTTATCAGGAAGATATAGTGAGAGTGTGCGGTGTATCCTGGGCTACATACCCCCCCCCCAGAACACGTGAATCCCTTCATGCGTCTACCACCTGGTGGGTCCCTGGAGAAGGCTTTCCAGACTCTTGCAAAATGCAGCCATGGCGAGGATTAAGGGTCTCCCAAGACTGTAGTGTAATCTATCAGGCCTTTGTCGTGGTCTGCTTGACCTTCGATTTAGTCTTGTGGGTCTGTTGTCTGACTGTTCATCTTGGAGCAGAGGATTGATGGGCTCTGCTTCTTCGTCCTCTACAGCTGTGAGGTCCAATCTTTCATCGCACTCATGTCGTTGATCTGTGTCCACAGATCTGTGTTCATCATCATCATCATCATCATCAGGCTCTGCTGCAGGTTCCCGAAGCACTTCTTGGAGCGAGTGGTCCAGGGCACGGCGGATACTGTCAATGGCAGTTTCTAAGTTCTCAGCAGTAGGAGTCTGATCTGGGTCTGATCCAAGTCTACAAGGTCTTCTCGCCACTCTCTCGATGAAGGGTCCCGCCCCAGTCACATCAGGCCTGCACACTACCACAGGCTCCTCTTCATCACTGCTGCTGCAGACATCGACATCCTCTTCATGGCTCAGCATGTTGCCTCTTATATCCATCATTTGTTGCTCTCTGGATCTCAACTTCATCACCTTAGAGGGGCCTTTTAGCTCTGCTTCCTTCCCATTGGCAATCCCAGTGGCAATGCGGCCGTCTCCTCCACATTTAAAACAGAACCAGGCTTGGGGCATGTTGGAAGTGTTCATGTTCATCCTGCGGTTTGTCACATTTGAGACCATACAGTTTCCCCTAACTAGCATCTTCATTGAGGTTCTCTACATAGTGTGGTTCATTGGGCCTCAATGCTGGATTGTAAGTTTCTTTAGGTTAGTCACTTCCTGGGTGAGCTTCTGAGTAGTCAGTTAGGCTCATTTTGGCTGGTGACATCTGGCTTAAAACGGCTTCATCTGATCGCAGTGGGACAGGCCAGACTGTGTGCATGTGAGACATAGCCTTGGCTATGTCTCACTGCTGTCTTCCTGCTTCCTGAGGAGTAGCAACAGCTCAGGGAAGGATAGGGGGTTAGTTCCTTCTGATCCCAGCAACCCCTACAGAATTGTCTGATGAGTTGCTTGTGTGAACCTTCAATGGACATGCTTCCCCCGTGATGGCTTTGTCGAGCTTGATTGATTGATTGAAATTTTTATTAACAGATTGCAGAATGGGTACAATACAGTACAGCTCAATACACACAATTGTTAAGGGAATGCAGACCAGAGAAAGACTTTCATGTTGTTTACATCAGGGTCCCCCATTTTCAATTCATCATAACTAGGGATGTTCGATATTGGCTTTTTTACCGATACCGATATACCGATATTGTCCAACTCTTAATTTCCGATACTGATATATGCAGGGTTTCCCCCCCCCAAAAACGGAATAATTTCAGGTAATTAACATTACATATCTCTTGTCGTGGAATTAACACAACATTATGCATACTTTTGACAATAAATAAAATCATAATTAGTTCTTACTTGCTTTCCTGGGTAAATAAAGGTTAAATAAATGAAAAATAAAAAGAAATTTGAAATTTGAAAATCACATTTTAATGCCAATATCGGCCGATAATATCGGTAGGCCGATAATATCGGAGATCCCTAATCATAACATATATGACATACATGACATGCGGCCAAGGTAAACAGCAATGGCTACAGCCCAGGAGCGGGTCACCCTTTTTACTGTGACATCCTACTTCGCTGACTTCTCAAAGTCTGTGAAAAGGGGTCTCAACTCGTATAACTCAAACCACGGGACACAGCACTGCACCATTTACATTTAGTCATTTAGCTGACGCTTTTATCCAAAGCGACTTACAAGTTCTGTACGACAAGTCATCAGGAAGGGTACAACTCTATCAGCTGAGTAACAATGTTCATCAAAGTGTTGCGTGCTAAAGTGTAGGTTAGTTTATTAGGACAAGTGCATGACAGTAAGGTTAGTTAGGGTTAGATTTTCTTTATTATTATAATTTTTTCATTTAAATTTTTTTAATTAAATTTTTTTTAATTTCAGATAATGGTTGAAGAAGTGCGTCTTTAGTCGACGGCGAAAGATTGGACGGGTTTCGGCTGTCCTAACTGGGGTGGGTAGTTCATTCCACCATTGTGGGGCAAGGACTGAGAATAGGCGACTTCTCTTTGATGACCCTCCCGGAGCTAGGATAGGAGTAGGTCTGAGGCGGCCAGAAGATGCAGAGCATAGGGGTCTTGACCGGGGGTAGGCGGGAGCGGTTCCCTTTGCGGCACGGTATGCCAGGTCCAGGCCCTTGAAGCGGATTCGTGCAGCAATGGGGAGCCAGTGCAGGTCCCTAAGAAGTGGGGTGACATGGGCCGACTTCGGTAGGTTTGAGATCAGGCGGGCCGCTGCGTTCTGAATGAGTTGAAGAGGTTTGGTGGCAGTGGCCGGGAGGCCAGCAAGCAGTGCGTTGCAGTAGTCGAGGCGGGAGATGACTGTTGATTGGACGAGGAGTTGGGTGGCTTCTTTTGTCTTTTGCTCAGGAGGAATCTGCAGGTTCTGGTCGCTGCGATGTGAGCAGAGAAGTTCAACTGGTCGTCGAGGACAACACCAAGGTTCTTGGCGGTCGGGGACACGGTCACAGCTGCATTCTCGACTGTGATGGAAAGGTCGGTCAGGGGGGAGGATTTGGCCGGCAGGTGGAGCAATTCTGTTTTGCTTAGGTTCAGTTTGAGGTGGTTGGTCGTCATCCAGGCGGAGATGTCAGACAGATATGCCGAGATCCGCTCAGAGACGTGGATATCTGAGGGAGGGAAGGAGAGGAAGAGTTGAGTATCATCGGCATAACAATGATACGAGAAGCCATGAGACGTGATCATGTTACCCAGTGATTTAGTGTAGAGGGAGAAGAGAAGGGGTCCTAGGACCGAGCCCTGGGGGACACCCGTCCGCAGAGGGCGGGTGGCCGACAGGGTCCCTCTCCATGACACTTGGTAGGAGCGGTCATTGAGGTATGATGTCAGCCATGTCAGCGCAGAGCCAGCCACTCCCATTCCTGCGAGGGACGCGAGGAGGATCTGATGGTTGACTGTGTCGAAGGCTGCAGATAGATCTAGGAGAATCAGGACAGAGGAGAGGCCTTTCGCTTTTGCTAAGTGAAGTGCCTCTGTGACCGCAATGAGGGCCGTTTCTGTGGAGTGGCCAGTCCGGAAGCCAGACTGATTAGGGTCTAGGAGGTCATTTTGTAAGAGATAAGCAGTAAGTTGGTTGGATACAGCACGTTCAAGTGTTTTAGAAAGGAAGGAGAGAAGAGAGACAGGACGATAGTTGCCTATGACGGTGGGGTTCGGGTTTTTTTTATTTTATGAGCGGCGTGACTCTGGCTTGTTTTAGGGAGGTGGGGACCACCCCAGAGTTGAGTGAGGAGTTGATGGTTGCAGTTAGGAATGGGAGGATGTCTGGTGCTATGGTCTGGAGGAGTGGGGAGGGTAGCTGGTCCAGCTGGCATGTAGTCAGACGGTTCGACGTTACCAGTGTCAGGGTCTCGGCTTCTGTAATGGGAGAGAAAGATGACAGAGTGAAGGATGAGGTTCTCGATTCAGTATTTGGAATGGGTGGGGGTTGGGAGAAGGAGCTGCGGATGTTCTCCACTTTTTCCTCAAAGAAGATAGCAAAGTCTTCGGCAGAGAAAGATGAGGGAGGAGGGGGTGGGGGGGAGGGAGGACATGGTAGCATGCAATTTGCGAAGGTTCTTGGCAGAGGCCTCGATCCTATGGAGAAAGAAAGAAGCTTTGGCATTAGTAATGGTTTTGGAGAATGTTAACAAGAGGTTGTGATATGTGTTGATGTCAGCAGTGAGGCGTGACTTTCTATACTTCCTCTCAGCCGCTCTCAGGACCTGTCTTTGTTCTCTCACTGCATCCGTCAGCCATGGACTGGGTGGGGAACGGCAGGCAGGTTTCTCAACGAGGGGACAGAGCTTGTTGAAGGAAGTTGCAAGGGCTAAGAGGAGGGAGGAGGTTACCATCTCTGTGTGGAGAGCAGAGAAGGAGTCACTCAAAGGTAGAGCGGATAGGAGAGGGTGGAGGCGGATAGGGAGGGCAGGTTGCGTTTGAGTGAGACGGTTTGAGTTGGGGTGAAGACCTTTCGGTTAAGCATGAGAGTTAGTGAGAAGGATATGAAGGAATGGTCAGATACATGTAGGGGAGTTACCATGGTGTTAATGATGCTGGAGTTTACTGCCTTTGAATATCCCATCTGGAAGCAACAGGACACGGAAGTGGCGTTTTGGAATATGATGACGTAGTGCCTAGCCATCCCTATATCCAGTGAAAATGCAGGTAAGGGGCTGTCAGGAAGATATAGTGGGACTGTGAAATAGCCTGGTATACTTACTTACTTACTTACTTAGGCCCATCGCTCCCAATGGAGCATAGGCCATCTACGACTTTTCTCCATCCAACACGGCTTTGGGCTGTCCTTTCTGCCTCCCCCCAGGTAGTTCCTCGTCTCTTGAGCTCCGCCTCAGTGTCCCGCCTCCAGGTGTTCTTAGGCCGCCCTCTCTTCCGCTTCCCCTGGGGATTCCAAGTCAGGGCCTGTCGTTTAGTACTGGTAGCCGGTTTCCTCAAAGTGTGGCCTATCCATCCCCACTTTCGTCTCAGGATCTCCTTCTCCACTGGTTCCTGTCTTCCTTTCAGCCTGGTATAGGAGTTGCGGAAAGCAAGATCAGAGAGCGTAGGTTTCTTTGACCACACATCAGTGTGTATCATTTATTTGCATAGTGAGAACCACAACAAACCAAAACAGTGAATTAATATGGCCGACCCACATACCCACAATCTCCACTGTCCTTAAAGTGACAGTGTAGGTGAATTATGTTCAGTCCATGTAAGTGTCCACTACATAAACATTCATACTTAAACAAGGTGCAGTTACCTCTCACGGCCACAGGGTGCCAGTCTTCCGTAGTGTAGCTTTAATTCTAATGTTGGGCACACACATAGCACACACTATTAACACTTTGCATGCCACGCCCGAGATTTCTCGGGTTTACCCCCCGCGGGTTGAATGCCCACTCACGAGAATTCTCGTATTTTCTCTCTCTTTTTTTTTTTTTAGCGATCTGAAATCATATTTCATCAACCGAGTCTACCGTTGGAAATTCAGCTACCTCAGGCGCTCAGATGTGAAAAAAGTGCCCCCTATCGTCTCCCAGGTGGTAATTCACCCTTTTGGATTGAACTCAATGAAAATGAATGAGAAAAAAAAACCCGCACTCCACATTTTACTTCTCACTCACGCAGCCGGCGCCGACCGGCTTCATGCTGGACTCTCGGAGCAGCGGGGAATATGTGTTATACAGTATACACGGTGAATCAATAAAAAGATAGATTTTTTCGAATGGCGATCAGGAATTGGAATAATCCATTTGGATACCATCTGATCTCAGGTAAGGAATCTATGTTACAAGTCTAAGGATAATCAGACCCGTTTTCACGGATATATAAGCTTTTATGTGATTATGTGATATGGCTGTTTGACTATGCGCGCTGTCAGGAAATAGGAGAAGCGATTTTTAGCGCGCGCCACGAGCGTGCATGCGTACACATATACTATCGATATTCTAGCGTTTATTTGAAAACGATTCATAAATAGGCCAAACAATGACAACGTTCTAGAATATTCCAGTAAAAGGCGATTATCATGGAAACCTATTTTTTTCTCCGTGAAAACGAGGGTTTTTCTAAATGCTATGAAACAGAAATTAACCGATAAAAAAACAATCTGCTTCGACAATGTTGACTGGAAATAGGTCATTGATAATGCGACGGGCAGATTAGACACATAGCCATAATTTAAAACATAGATTAGGCGATATTAACGTTAACATTGAAGTGGCCTTGGGCATTCAAGGGGGTAAAAAGGAATTAAGCTTGGGCAGTCAAAGTGTTAAAGGGATTATGTTAGAGCCAATTTCTTTGTGTACATATAGTAGAAATAAGATGATTTATTGTTTCTTACTGACCTTTCTTACTGAAATTGACCTTGAGACAGAGTCTTGAGAGAGTGATAAGGGACATCCTATCTAAAGATATATACACACCCCTGGGCGGCTACGTGGCGTAGTGGGCAAGGCGCTTGCCACGAATGACGGAGACGCTGGGCTTGCCTGTTCGAGCCCAGCGCTCCACATTGCTTTCAGTTTAGCTGGTCGTTCATACTAATACACATTGGCCGTATTAGGGGGTGGGAAACTGATGGGTGGGGATCGGGCGTTGTGGACAGCGACTCCTACAGGTCGGTTGGTGCGCCTGCGCAGTAGAATCAGGAAGTGTCGGGGGCAGCGTGAGCCTCCCACGCGTTACTCCTCGCCACTGAGAGATCGAGCTGCGCAGGTGAAAAGATGCGACTGCTGTTACCTCAAGTACCGGAGGGGACTTGTGCTATGTATGACTTAGTCCACATTGCAGCCGGCTTGTGGGAGGCAAGAAACAGCGTTCGTGACAGAGGAGGGTTGAATTGGATGATACGAAATTGGGATGGGAGAAAATATAGAAAATGGGAGAAAAAGTGGATAAAAAAATATATATATATATATACACACCCCTATGCATTTCCACCAGTAGGTTTAAGTGCAAAGTCAACCAGACCAGCATTCCTGGTTCCATGTCTTCAACAAATGGCACTTTGGTAGTGATAGTGGTGGACACCAAGGAGCTAACAGCCATTCACTCACATCCAACAAATGTCCTCCTGTCAAGTCAAGGAATTGAACCAGTGACCTTCTGGCTATCGGCCAGCCTCCTCAACCACTAAACCAACTTGACACTTTTGCAGCTGGAGCTCTCTGTTCTTTTCAGTTTCTAAGAGGACAAATCAAGTGGAGAAGAGACTGGGATGGAGGACAGAACCTGTGAGGAGGATCTGAAGCTTTGCAAAGGGGCAATATACAGTATATGATATTATTATTATTAATAATAATAATAATAATAATAATAATAATAATAATAATAATAATAATAATAATAATAATAATAATAATAATAATAACCAAGCAGCCAGGACCGTGCACAAGCAAGTTATTATTGTATATAATTGTGCTATAATGCACTATAAGCCTAAAATAAGTGATTGGAGGGATTCAAACTGATGATTAAGGAGAGGTGCCCATTGAGACAAAGTCCAGTTATTATACATTAACTGGATATAATCGTGAAGCTGCCTGTAAAAATTCAGGATAAAAAATAAATACTATAAATAATAATAATAATAATAATAATAATAATAATAATAATAATAATAATAATAATAATAATAATAATAATAATAATAATAATAATAATAATAATAATAATAATAATAATAATAATAATAATAATAATAATAATAATAATAATAATAATAATAATAATAATAATAATAATAATAATAATAATTAATAATAATAATAATAATGAAGATTTCTAAATCTAGCTGCTCAAACTAATTCAAATAGTGAAGTGTCTTCTATTGTGATTATTTGTATATACCTTATCTCTTATCTGTACATCAGGCACGTGCAGAGGGGGGGGGGGGGGGGGGGCTTTGGGTGCCCAAGCACTTGCCCATATGCCCCTTTGATGACCAAAGTGCCCATGTTGTTGTAAAGGGCAATGCCCAATGCCCATGGTCCTCATCAAGAATAATTTTAACAATTAATAATATTATAAATAAAAATAAATATTTGAATGCCTGTCTTTCTGAGGTGCATGGTTTTCTGTTATGTTGCGCGACGCGTTGCCCTCCCTCTTATAATAAAAATCTAGCGCAAACCGAGCATCTTGCCTCACGTTTGCCCATCTGTCTATACCTCTGTTAGTTAGTTTAGTTTAGTTTAGTTTATTTATTTATTTAGCACATTATAAAAAAAAAAAAAAAAACAGTGCTAGGAGCGAACAAAGCCCAAAGGGCTTGTACAAAGTTCCACTCCGATCTCATTGTCCATAAACAATATGAATGAAATACATGTAAACATGTTCTAGAAAATAAACTACAAAACAGGATCAGAGACATAAGGCAGACACTATAGCGAAAACATGGAAGATTGACACGAGTCAATAACAAGAACAATTTTTTTTTATTTTTTTTTTAGTAGAGGGCAAAGGAGAGGAGAATAACATATTAACAGTATATAATGAGGAAAAAGAAACAAGCAGCCATACAGTAGATGTAACACTGATGCACAGGAGTAACTTAATGTGATGGTGATCTTTGATGAAATTAAATTAGATTTAAATTGTTTTTTAAATATAGATAAGGAGGTTGTTGACCTCAATGATGAACTTAGAGTGTTCCAGAGTTTAGGACCTCTAAAGCTAATATTGAATTGATGGCTAGATGTCCGACAGAAAGGTAAGTGGAGTTTATTACATGGTTTGTTGGATATGAGTGAAATTCTGATGAAAAGATGAAGAAACTATGGAAGGTATCAGGAAGATCTTGCCTATTGTTAATGAACTTGAATATGAAGACGTGCCATAAGCAATGCAAGTCGCTTTTAGAGTGAAATGTAATGTGTGGTGGTGAGTTTAATTTGTTTCAAAGCATTCGGATCATCATCTGTTTGCTTGTTGCCACATGCAGCCAGCTATAGTGGGTCTCATTGTGAAGATTAAAGCAATACTTCACTTAGTGTTCACCATATGCCTATTACCCCCATGTAACCCACTTGAGAAGTCACTCACCAAGTTTCTGTGTCCCTGTGACAACTTTGAAATGGTCGCATTTTGCTCCCCATTGACTTTGATGAGTTCGCAAAAAAACAGAAAACGTCCTAATAACATGCTTGCGAACACATTTCCAGGCTCTGCAAAGAGGAGAGGTTGTCAGACCTTCTTTTATTGGCAATATATTATTGTGTTGTATTTGCTTCATTATATATTACATTACAGCATAGATACATACAGTACAGCCATATATATTCATAACTGTACAGCCTGGGACTGCTCTGTGCACAGAGGCAGTGCTTTCTTGTATGCATTCTTGTCTGCTGTTTCTTGTCAGTTTCTGCTGGGGCTGTAAGCAATGTCCAGGTACACCAACTACACATGTCCTCTATCTAGCAGCCTGAGAGTAGTCTGTAATTGAGGAATCTTCAAATAATTATAATTATAATACATTTTGATAAATCCCAAACTATTCTAAGGCGTAATCATAGTATGATGCAGTTTGTTGTAAGATTCCGTGTTACATTCTCTGAATATTGGTTGCTAATGCTATAGTTTGTTTTGTGAAGGATCAGATTAAACCGAATATATATATTTATTTATGGATATATATTTAATAGTATTTGTATATCGTTTGATATCCCTTGTATATTCCTTGTACATATACACTGAATATCCCTTTAGTCTACTAACAGCCCATAATAGTTTCATTCTACCATTGGACAAGAACCTGGCGCCAGCAGCCAAGCCCCTTGGTTCAAGTTCAATCGTGCCGACGAACATGTCGTTACAAGCCCGGTTCCGCGTAGGAATACGTCTGGCGAAATACGAATGGTACTATTTGTTCACAGCGCATATATATATGGCGCAAGTAAAGTAGAACTTCCTTTTAGTCCATTAGTCCTTTACCCTCCAACCTAGTAACAGACGTGAAGCCTCACCCACGACCCACGTGTGGTGCAGTATGGCCTACTTGGCCTCAGAATAGGCATTGAGACATCGTGTGGATTAATAGTTGAATTGTCATAGTTTGGCACTATACCGTCGAGTGGGACGTATTTCTATTAAGTTAATAATAGTCTATTATGTATGGTGCATCGTTCGGTTAGAGTTATAAAGTGAGCAGTACCCCCATCGTTCCTGGCGTTATCTGGAGTCTTAACCAGGCTGGGCAGACCACGTGTGGTGCTTTCATCCGAGGAGTTCTGGGCCAGGACGAGTGGACCTGTACATTGGATTACTTTACCCGGACGACGGCGAGCCCTACACGGCTTGGATTATCTACTTGCTTTGGGTGCTTTGATTATGCCATGGATAACAGCCAACACTGCTGAGTGTTGGAACTACCCCCCGAGAGGAGTCCAGGTGAGACGGCGCTCTACCCCGAGTGAGGTCGCCTCACGTCTCTTCGTTGTGGACCGGCAGCTACCGTCTACAAGAGGGCCCAGCTGTATTCATCTGTGGACCGAGGTTCTGTGGGCACCGTGTTCAGCACTCTGAATTCTCCCAAGAAATCGTCGGCCAGATGGGATATCGCCAGCGGCTCTCCTAACCCCCCCCCCCCCCCCTACTGACTTACAACCAGCGGGACCCCCCCTTTAGTGTATCCAGCTATAATCATTTAAGTACCATCGCTATAGTTCCCTAAAGAACCAGGTTGTATACTTGCTCCCTGCGTAACCAGAGATTGGACATTCAATGTTGATTTGCCTACGAATACTCATTTGCCTTACAAGTGCATTCAAATCATAAATGTCATTAAGTGAACGTTGTATATACCCTTTGCTATATAAAATATTCGATTTATACATTTGTGTGGACTTCGTTTCATGGTGGGAAAGTGTTTATCATATCTACATCATGTACTGTGTGGCCAGTAGTTAAAGTACATAATCGGTAGTGGTTTAATGATACCATACTTATCAATACAGTCAGGGAATTGTACCCCTCAGTTACAATTGGTCCTTCGAGCCGGATGGTAACTAGTGTAATATTAATATAGTGTTATTAATATTGAAATGGCCTATGATGAACACTCCACGAAACGGTCCTCCTAACGTAGAACGCCCGCGGCGCAGACGACAGACACCTCAGTACTTAGAGGATTACGCTGTCAGTCAACTACCTAGCCTTCGACAAACGGTAAACGCGGTAAAAGTAGAAAGTAAAATTATGTCTAACCTTAACGACCAGGTTACCCCGACCACAGAGGCCCTAGTGGGTTCTAATGTAACTGACCAAGCTCACGGTGGGGACCAGGAGGGAGCTGACATGCCTTTACCCCCCGCCAATACCGAAGAAGTAGTCCCCGACCAGCCCCGGGAGGAAGACAACCCTACAGAGAGAGAACTCTGCACGGAAGAAGAGGAGGAGAGCGCCGAGGAAATAGAGCTCCAGGACTCCCCAACGAGTACAGCCAGGAGCGGCTCACCTCTACAACCGTCTTCCCCCAGCGAAGCGGAGAGGATGCTATCACAGGCGTTCCTCGCCAGCCTGACAGCCTCTACCGAACGCGATCGACTCCAGGGTGAACGCGATCGACTTCAGGGTGAACGCGATCGACTCCAGACACAGCAACGGAGCGAGGAAGAGCGCATACGCCTGGAGATGAGACGCCTTCAGACGGAAGAGAATATGGCAAGAGACCGGGCCGACGCCCAGCGCGCCGCTGCCGGTGCCCAAAGAGAAGCAGATCTCACCAAGCGCGAAGCCGAGCGCGACAGACTACAAGCCGAGCGCGACAAGTTACAAGCGCAGCTAATGGAGCAGCTGATCCTCAAGGCAACACCCTTCAAGGAACTCGTCGAGACAACAGTCAAGGGCAGCGTCTCCTAACCGAGCAAGCGACCCTGAACTTGACCAACAGACCAAGCCTATACCCCCCGCAGACCCCCTTCCCAGACCGGTCCAAGCGAGACCTAGCTACAAGGAAGGAGCGGCATACACTGCGGAGAAGCTAAATAAACGACTACAGGATCTAGAGGACCTGATAGAAGAAGAAGAGGGAGAGGAGGAGAACCAAGCCCGACGACAGCACAGTACTCCACCGGACCAGGAGGTCCAGTACAGCCCAGGCTATACCCCCGCGGCGCTGCGCTACAGACCCCCGACTCTATTCACGGGTGAGCATGACGCACGACCAGCCCCGAGGAATAGCACCTGGACCAGCGGGCCATGGTACCCTGCCGGTACCAGCCCACAGAGAGGCGCAAGAGGAGACTCGCCTAGGAGGTCTCTCCCCCAACGCTCGCCGATGTATCAGCCATCCACGGCGTCATACATTGCCACACCGACGTTTCCAGACTTCACCTATGAGAATCGAGCACAGTACACGGAGCTCCGGATGTGCTTAGAGACAATGATGGTGGATGTCGCTGATGAACGCCACAAGTATGCAATACTACTGAAGCACCTGAAAGTACCGCGAGCGCATAATATAGCGCTAGCCTATGCCACCTCTACGACCCCATACACCGCGGCTCTAGCAGCGCTGGACCAGAGATATGGACGTATATGGGATTACGTAATCCAAGAGATAAGGCATATTGATCGCCTACCCCCAGCAACAGACAATCGCTCATTAGACGACCTGTCTATAAAAGTGCAGTCCCTGGTAGGGATGCTGGGAGCGCAACGAGAAAAGGGTATGCACGAGCTATACGCCAACTCTAACGTCGAGAGGATTTTAGAGAAGCTGCCACCCGCCAGACAAGAGCGCTTCAGGCGGCAGAGAGACCACCGTGATCCTAACGGTCCCGAACCATCCCTCCTCGATCTAGCCGACTTCCTGGCGAGAGAAGTCAGCAGCTTACGACTGGATACGTTCGTGCGGAGCACACCAAGCTCCAGAGAGGGACCCAGGAGAATAAACGATGGAAGAAGATCGGTGACTGTCATGCACCAATCAGAATCAGTACCGAGCAGTAAGAACCACAGTACCCCCTCGAGAAAAGAGAAGTGGAAGATGGTGTGCCCGTACTGCGAGAAGGAACACTGGCTGTCACAATGTGACCTGTTCACAAAGATGAATGCAGAAGAAGTGAGTCAATGGATAAAGTCCAACAGGCGCTGTTACCGATGTGCGCGCAGTCACATGGCTGCCGAATGCCGCCTAAAGAAGAGGTGCAGTCGGTGTGACGGAGCCCATCTAGATGTACTACACGACAGTAACAGAAGAAAGCCTGCACCTGCACCATCGAGCAGCACCAAGGCAAGCGTCATGTACATTGACCCCGCCAGCAGCAGCGGCGCCCAAGTGCTCTTAAAGGTAGTCCGTGTAACATTGAGCTACCAAGATAAAGTCATGGACACTTACGCCGTCCTTGATGACGGGTCAGAGAAGACCCTTCTGCTCGCGTCCGCTGCGGCCCAGCTGGGACTGCGGGGGAGCGAGAACCAAATGACGATTCGGACAATAAGAAGAGATTTAAAGACGATAAAGGGCGAGAATGTCTCCTTCACTATCGCAGCAAGCGGGCAGCCAGAGCGACGGTATAGGATTACAAATGCTTTCACCAGCCAAGAAATAGGACTATCACAGTACACCTACCCCATCGCCAAGCTGATGGATAAATATGTGCACCTGCGTCAACTACCTATCCCGCTCATAGACGGCGCCACCCCGACCCTGCTGATAGGCTCCGACCATGCAGACCTCATCGTCCCGATAGACCGGGTCCATACAGGACCCTGAGGCTGTCCTGCAGCAGTCGAGACCCGCCTAGGGTGGACATTACAAGGCCCCCTCGCTAAATCTCTCAACCGAACAGCAGCCACTAGCTGCCTCCACTCCAGAGCGACAGAAGAAGACACCACTCTCCTGCAGCATGTCGAGAGGCTATGGACACTAGAGACAATGCCCTTTAAGAACGAAAAGAAAGACATTCGTTCTAAAGAAGACATTTACGCCATAAACCTCCTCGAGCAAGGGACAAAGAGAGTCACAGTCGGCGGAGTGATGAGATACGCAACTCCACTCCTGAGGCGAGAGGGAATGCCCACCTTTCACGCAAAGAAAGACGCCACGGAGCGGTATCTATTGAACACAGAGCGGCGCCTAGCCAAAGACCCCGCTCAAGAGAGTGTGTACCGCGCTGAGATTGAGAAGCTAATCACAGCGGGACACGTGACAAAGATTGACATTAAAGAGGCCGATCAGACGACCGAATCATGGTACGTGCCGCACTACAAGGTCCACCACAACGGCAAGGATCGCATTGTGTTTAACTGCAGCTACCAGATCGGATCCCAAAATCTGAATAAAGAGCTCTTGCCCGGCCCCACACTCGGCCCCTCTCTACTAGGCGTGCTACTACGCTTCCGCCAGGACAAGGTGGCTATCAGCGGGGATATCAAAGGGATGTTCCTGCAGGTGAGACTAGTGGAGGAGGACAAGCCCCCGCTGCGGTTCCTATGGAGAGAGAGGATCGGAGATGAGCACCCAGCCATCTACCAGTGGGAAGTCCTCCCCTTCGGAACCACATGCAGCCCGTGCTGTGCTACATTTGCACTACAGAAACACGTCGCAGAGGACCCAGCAGCAGATGAAGAGGTCCGACACAGTGTGAAGAACAGTTTCTACGTGGACAACTGTTTACAAAGCGTTTCGACTCAAGAAGAAGCCGAGGCTCTCCTAATCAAGCTACGCGCCTCCCTGATCAAAGGCGGCTTTGATCTCAGGCAGTGGGCCAGCAGTGACCCGCACGTATTGCGCAGCCTCTCCCCCGCGGACAAGGCTGCCAGCAGCGAGACCTGGATGGCGACCATACCAGGAGAAGCCCAAGAAATGACACTAGGATTAGTCTGGCGCTTCAAAACAGACTCGCTCCACTATAGACACAAACCCCTGAACACGGAGCAGGGAAGGTCGACGGCGATACCGACCACCAGACGGAGTGTGTACAGAACACTCGCCAGACAATATGACCCGTTGGGATGTATTCTACCTTACACCACCAGGGCAAAGATGATTGTACGAGCACTATGGGACAAGGACCAGGGCTGGGACGACCCAATACCCACACACCTTGCCTCCACATGGAGAGAGTGGGAGACGGAGCTCCGCTCACTCCCAGGCGTCAATATACGCCGCAGCTACTTCCCACCCACAGTGAGGCCAGAGACATGCAAGATGGATCTACACGTCTTCAGTGACGCCTCCGAAGTAGCCTATGGATCGGTGGCCTACTTGCGTGCCCAAGAGAAGGGAGGAGAGATACACACTGCTTTCATCCTGGCTCGCTCAAGAATAGCCCCACGAAAGCAACAATCTATCCCGCGTCTAGAGCTCTGCGCAGCCCTAGCAGGAGCGCATCTAGCCACGTTAATCCAACGTGAACTCACCATTCCGGTGCACAGAACAATCTTGTGGTCAGATTCCACGACAGTACTCACATGGATCAAGTCTGATTCATGCAGATACAAGGTCTTCGTGGGAGTCAGAGTCACCGAGATTCAAGAGTTAACAGAAGCAGCGAGCTGGCGGTATGTGGACACCAAACACAACCCAGCTGACGTCATCACCCGGGGAATGTCCCTAGATGACCTCACCCGTCGCAACATCTACAGTGACGGACCAGAGTTCCTCAAGCTCCCGGAAGAAGAGTGGCCTACGCCCACCCCACGGGAAGCGAGTAAAGAGGAGGCTGAGAACAAGAAACCTATGTTCTGTGGACTGAGCACAGTCGCCTCCACAGACCCCAACATAGATGATTGCATTACCCTACAGAGTGCGCAGCTAAAGACATTTCTGCGGCACCACCCAGAGATTCAGCCCACTGCCGACATTTCAGCAGCTGACTACGAAGAAGCAGAACTTCTTCTACTACAACGAGCCCAGAGAGACTCGTTCCCCGATGAGCTAGACTGTCTACAGGGAGGAAAGCCCGTCCCATCAGACAGCAGACTGCTCCACCTGGCACCCGAGAACAACGCCCATAATCTCATCAGAGTGGGTGGTCGTCTGCGGAGAGCCCCCGATCTACCGGATGACGTTAAGTACCCGATAGTCTTGAACAGCCGACACAAGGTCACCGAGCTGATCATAAAGAAAAATACGACGAGGATGTACACCACGCAGGAGCAGAGAGAGTCTTCGCGGAGATCAGACGTCGCTATTGGATACTTCAAGGAAGAGAAGCGGTGCGACGCTTCCAGCGAACCTGTCTAGACTGCCGAAAGTGGCGCGCGCAGCCCAGCATACCCCGGATGGCTGACCTACCTCCCTGTCGCCTCCGACTCGGCGACAAGCCATTCCACTCCACAGGCATGGACTGTTTTGGCCCGTTGTATATAAAGAAAGGAAGAGGAACCGAGAAGCGGTGGGGTATTGTATTCAAATGCATGACCACCAGAGCGATACATATCGAACTCCTTTCAACCATGAGCACAGACTCATTCCTTATGGCCTTCCGAAGATTCACATCACAGAAAGGAAAACCATCTACATTGTTGTCTGATCACGGGACAAACTTCAAAGGCGGAGAAAGAGAGCTGAGAGAGAGCTTCCAAGCTATGGGCCCAGAACTTAAGACCCACCTCGCTCCATCCCAGATTGACTTCCAGTTTAATCCCCCGAACGCACCCCACTTCGGTGGAACCTGGGAACGAGAAGTACGTTCTATAAAGACAGCCCTGTACGCCGTGCTTGGGGCCCAGACTGTGGCGGAAGAAGTTCTAATGACAGTCCTCACGGAGATCGAGGGAGTATTGAACTCAAAGCCCCTCGGTTACGTCTCCAGTGATGTAGCAGATGTCGACCCAGTCACCCCCAACACACTCTTGATGGGGCGACTGGACCCCGCGCTACCCCAGACAATGTACAGGCCTGAAGAAGCGAACGGCCGAAGAATGTGGAGGTACAGTCAAGTACTAGCTGACAAGTTTTGGAACAGCTTTCTACTCCACTACCTACCGTCTCTACAGACCCGCCAGAAGTGGGTAAAAGAGAGAGACAATTTGACAGAAGGAACAGTCGTCATGATTATCGACCAGTCACTACCCAGAGCTATGTGGCCGGCTGGCCGCGTAAGCAAAGTGATCACCGGTGCCGATGGCAAGGTCCGAGCAGCCGAGGTGCTCGTCCAAGGGCGAACTTACACACGACCCGTGGCGAGGCTAATAGAACTGCCCAGACTCCCAGACACTATCGATGACGACCATGACCCCATGACTTTGTGAGTTGACTGACCCTTACAGCGGACCTTGAGTGGTAGACAGTGCGGTTAATCTGTCTCTGCTTAGCTAATTAGGTGGGACTAATTAGGGGGCGGCTGTTGTGAAGGATCAGATTAAACCGAATATATATATTTATTTATGGATATATATTTAATAGTATTTGTATATCTTTTGATATCCCTTGTATATTCCTTGTACATATACACTGAATATCCCTTTAGTCTACTAACAGCCCATAATAGTTTCATTCTACCATTGGACAAGAACCTGGCGCCAGCAGCCAAGCCCCTTGGTTCAAGTTCAATCGTGCCGACGAACATGTCGTTACAAGCCCGGTTCCGCGTAGGAATACGTCTGGCGAAATACGAATGGTACTATTTGTTCACAGCGCATATATATATGGCGCAAGTAAAGTAGAACTTCCTTTTAGTCCATTAGTCCTTTACCCTCCAACCTAGTAACAGACGTGAAGCCTCACCCACGACCCACGTGTGGTGCAGTATGGCCTACTTGGCCTCAGAATAGGCATTGAGACATCGTGTGGATTAATAGTTGAATTGTCATAGTTTGGCACTATACCGTCGAGTGGGACGTATTTCTATTAAGTTAATAATAGTCTATTATGTATGGTGCATCGTTCGGTTAGAGTTATAAAGTGAGCAGTACCCCCATCGTTCCTGGCGTTATCTGGAGTCTTAACCAGGCTGGGCAGACCACGTGTGGTGCTTTCATCCGAGGAGTTCTGGGCCAGGACGAGTGGACCTGTACATTGGATTACTTTACCCGGACGACGGCGAGCCCTACACGGCTTGGATTATCTACTTGCTTTGGGTGCTTTGATTATGCCATGGATAACAGCCAACACTGCTGAGTGTTGGAACTACCCCCCGAGAGGAGTCCAGGTGAGACGGCGCTCTACCCCGAGTGAGGTCGCCTCACGTCTCTTCGTTGTGGACCGGCAGCTACCGTCTACAAGAGGGCCCAGCTGTATTCATCTGTGGACCGAGGTTCTGTGGGCACCGTGTTCAGCACTCTGAATTCTCCCAAGAAATCGTCGGCCAGATGGGATATCGCCAGCGGCTCTCCTAACCCCCCCCCCCCCTACTGACTTACAACCAGCGGGACCCCCCCTTTAGTGTATCCAGCTATAATCATTTAAGTACCATCGCTATAGTTCCCTAAAGAACCAGGTTGTATACTTGCTCCCTGCGTAACCAGAGATTGGACATTCAATGTTGATTTGCCTACGAATACTCATTTGCCTTACAAGTGCATTCAAATCATAAATGTCATTAAGTGAACGTTGTATATACCCTTTGCTATATAAAATATTCGATTTATACATTTGTGTGGACTTCGTTTCATGGTGGGAAAGTGTTTATCATATCTACATCATGTACTGTGTGGCCAGTAGTTAAAGTACATAATCGGTAGTGGTTTAATGATACCATACTTATCAATACAGTCAGGGAATTGTACCCCTCAGTTACAGTTTGTCTGGTTACGTTGATACATGTGCCCTTTTTAAAATTTTATTACCTGCCCCTCTAAAGGTCTCTGCACGGCCCTGCTGTACCTGTGGGTCTTTGGTCGATAGAGGACACTGTGGTTTAACATAGCAGCACATCATACAAACTGACATTTCACACTGTACCTTGTGTCCCTCTCATTTCTCTGCCTCTCAGTCATTCTCCCCTCATTCTGCAGAAGAGAGACAGGCGAATTCCTGGGAGAGACCATCTGTCTTTCTATGGCATTAGGTTTGATCTTCTCTCACCTGATGAGGCAGTCTCTCTCTCCCTCTCTCCCTCACCATCTCTCTCTCTCCCTCTCTCTCTATCCTCTCCCTCTCTCTCCCTATCTCTCCTCTCCCTCTCCCTCCCTCCCTCGCACACACACACACACACACACACACACACACACACACACACACACACACACACACACACACACACACACACACACACACACACACACACACACACACACACACACACACACACACACACACACACACACACACACACACACACACACACCTCTGTGCTCTAATCACTGTGAGCAACACATGCACACTTGCCTCTCTACACCCAAAAAAGAAAAACTGATTCATGCACTCTGGTATTTTTTATAAATCTCTTGGGGGAGTTTTGTCAAAAAAAGAGAAAGAAAGGGAGAATGAGTGTTGTCACGCCTCGCCACACAGGCGGCGTCTGAGTGATAGATAGCACAGAGGCAGTCAGTGGTAAATTGACTTTGTGTGTGTGATTGAGGGACAGGGGGATGAGAGGCAGAGAGCAGGCACGGCTGTAAAGGACACAATGCTGAAGTTTTCAGTTGCTTCAAGATTAGACTTTGGGGGGGAAAAGTTCAAACAGGGTTTGAATCGTAATATTGTTTGTCCACAGATTCCTTGTGTCCTGTCTATGTTGTTCTAAGAAGGCATTGAAGAAGAGAATCTGGGCTTTTTCATCATAGACCTGGGGGGTGGGGGGCTTTTTAAATTGGGTGCCTCTTTTTTATGGATGCCCCATGTGGAGGTGATGGTAAACTAAAATCTCGATTTTTACAATAATTGAAGAGAAGAGTAGACAATACTACTAATGCTAATAATAATGCTAATAATAATGCTAATAATAATACTAATAATAATAATAATAATAATAATAATAATAATAATAATAATAATAATAATAATAATAATAATAATAATAATAATAATAATAATAATAATAATAATAATAATAATAATAATAATAATAATAATAATAATTTTAGACCGTATCTGTGCACATGTCTGTCATACCATCTGATATAAAAAGGAAAGAAGAACAAATGTTGTGACTATTTCAAATAATCACCAGGACTAACGGAAGCCTACAGACATTTAACTTATGTCATGTTGTCGCATCGCTCAGCTGACAGGAGAAGTGGAGCCTAACAGCTGGTGCTTTTGGAATGGGACCCCGGGCCCTGCATTCTGCTGTATATATAGACAGTGGTGGATGCAATCCCCCCAGCAGACATTCCTGTCCAACAGCACATGGAGGAAATAAATGGAATGTGCACTCTCGAAGGAGACATGCTGCACCCCTTGTGGAGTGTAATTATAGCATGACATGGCATGGTATGAGAGAGAGAGAGAGAGAGAGAGAGAGAGAGAGAGAGAGAGAGAGAGAGAGAGAGAGAGAGAGAGAGAGAGAGAGAGAGAGAGGGGGGGGGGGTCAATCCCATTCAAATGTGTGCAGGGCATATTGCATATTATTATTTTTATTTATTTTTTAATCCTCTCTTTCTCCGATTTGTCTCTGTTTTTCTCCCCGTCCCAATTTAGTCGTTGTGCCAATTCCCCCCCTCCCCTACCTGGTTGTTGTGCGCATGTTCTCCTACTGGTCGGTACAAGGGAATCCTGAAGTCATCCGCACGCTTACTCCGACACGTGCGGCGACAGCCAGTGACTCTTTTTTCACCTGGCAGCGAGGACTCTCATTGGTGAAGTGTAACGCGTGGGAGGTCACGCTGCCTTCATCAAGTCCTGCCTCCGCTGAGCAAGCGCCCAGACCTGACCTGTAGGCGTCACTGTCCACAACGCCAGTGTCCCACCCACGACTTGCCCTCCCCCTAACCCAACCAAACGAGTTAGTATGACAATCGGCCCAAGCCGCAGGTAATGCTGACTCAGGGAGTCGAGACCGCAGCCTCTTGCATTGGTGACGAGCGCAATCTCCGCTACGCCACCTGACCGCCATATTGCATATTCTAATATGGAACTGAGAGGCAATAGTTGATCAACTAATTTATTAACACCATTCACGACGCAACAGTACAGGAAGTGAGAAAGAAAGAAATGCTCTGCAACTGCGAATCAGCATCTTTCCAAAATGTGCATGTTGAGGGTTTAGCTTGACGACAAATTTTAGGAACAGGCATTAGGGAACTACCAAGGGAAGGGGAGTGAAGAGCTTAATACAAACCCAATTCAAATTATATCGCTCATTATTAGCTTGTCTATCTTATTTCCACCTACCTACCAACCTCCTCCAATGTACAGTTTCTTTGTCAAATGTATATACTCTCTTTTTTAGACTCTTCTTGTATCAAAAACAGTACTATGTATTTGTAAATCTGGTATGTCATAAATGTATAGATGTAGCAATACTGTCTATCTGTATGTCATGTATGTCATATATGTTAGGATGAATTGAAAATGGGGGACCCTGATGTAAACAAGATGAAAGTCTTTCTCTGGTCTGCATCCCCTTAACAATTGTGTGTATTGAGCTGTACTGTATTGTACCCATTCTGCAATCTGTTGATAAAATGTTCAATCAATCAATCAATCAATCAATCAATCAATCAATCAATCAATCAATCAATCAATCAATCAATCAATCAATCAATCCAAGTCTGTCAAATTGCCCACATCCTGCTATTTGAATAATAACCCTGTATTCAAATACAAGTACCTCAAAGGTCCAAAGTCCCCTGTTGGTATTCTCACGTCTTTTACTCATTCACTTCTCTGGGTAGTCAGGGCCACCTCCCACCCCTCACCCCCTTGCTACCCCTTCATATGATTATAACTACAAAGTCAACTCTCAAGTTTCTTTATTAGTTGTCATATAGAAGTACAGAATACTTTGATACAAAATGCTTCTTTCTGTTTCGCTCCAGAGACTGTGCTAGGCAAAAATAGATAATAATATAAGTATAGCAGTATAAAAGTATAAAGAAGTCAAGTACGTAGACAAAAATGTTCAGTATATACATATATACAATGCTCTATGTAGAGTAGAAGTAACTGAGTTACCATACAATATACTATACAGTGCAAAGCAGAAGTGGGATGAGGTACAATTTAGGTACAATATAATTTACAGTAAGGTGCAATGAGGTATTAGGTATGAGGGTTGTAGTGCAAATTCTTTACCGATAAATATAAAGTGTGCTTATGTAGCACCCTGAAAATATGGCTATTATTCAGAAGTGCTGACTTGCCTTTTATCTCCCCTGGTGCACCAAGACATACTAACTAGTTTCCATTAATATTCCCTCGAACAATGACGCAGGCTTCTCCTTATTCTACCGGCTGGAATATGGATTATGAACAGTAACACTGGGTCATATTCTTTCATCCAGTGCTTCCCTGTGGGGCTAGTTGGCGGTACCAGCAGGGGGCGCGGTGGCAGGCAGAGAGCGTACGAGAGAGACGGGGAAGGAAGCAAGCCAATGGAGACGGAAGGGGGAGAACGAGCCTCTTCGAGTTTGGACTTGGATGTGATTGGTCATGTCTCGACAGAGCCCCCGTTGTGGACCACACGGGCGAACGTATTGAACTTGAGTATATGACGGGTTATCCTAGAAGTACCCGTGATAGTGCGTGAGTAAGAGAAACTGAACCCAAGGACTAACGTCCATAGATAGCGTGTTATAGTAGCAGTGTGTGCGGTATATTTAGCATGCTGCTAATGGCTATATTGACTCCAGTATACACCGAGCACGAGGCGCTGAAGAGACCGGTGGTGTAGCCAGCCACGTTGCGCAACAGTATAACCATGTAGCAGGTGGGCTGTTTGGGACCCAGAGAGTAGCTTCAGTTTAGGGTAGGGCCAGAGTATTGCTGCGCGTCAACCCAGCGCCGGCCGTCAACAACTAGTCTTCGCCGGCGTCAACGTCTGCTCTGCACCGGCTGTCTTCAGGCCAGCACGGGAGTTCGTCCCGACCAGCAGAGGTCGCCATCACCCAGCACGCGCTCTCAGCCCGCTACTGCCCCTCTGTTCCAGCCCCGCTTGCTAGCGCCCGTGACGAGAGCGTTCGACGCCATCTTGCTACCTGGACGGTGGTGGCGCGGCGAGGCCGCCATTTTGGTTGAGTACAATAGAGCTTCGATGCTCCGGATCTATTACACAGTACACAGTGTGATGCGGCCTACGGGTGAAGCTAACGTTGCTAAATCCAGTTCATAGGGGTACCCCATACACATTATATGCCGGCATTAGTATAGGACTTTTGTTTTGGTACAGTGGGCCCACATTTTTTATTTCCTTTTAGTGTGATAACGTGTGGTTCTTTAATAATAATTTCCCATCCAATTAACCCTTTCCCCTGTGGGGAGGTTCTAGACCTGTGATTTCATAAGTAAAGCCTTAGAGAGGTATTGTACATGGAACTGACCCAGACGTGGGTGATGAGTCAAACACATTTGAAGTAGATTATCCCTGGTACTAACCCAGAGGTGGGTGTATAATATAGGTGGCTATAAGGTGTTGAGTTACAACCTGAGTAATAGTAGGACTTCATTCTAGTTGACTATCCCTATTAAATCTTTGTAACTGAACCGTACCAATTAACATAAAACATTGAATGGGGTTCTGTGTGCGTGTCCCTTCCTGTGCCCAGTATTAACCATTTTGGTGTGGGTAACGTTACTGCAATTAACCCCTTCCTATTCAACCTTCCCTTTCTTACTGTAAGGTTTCTAGTGTCTCTGAGGGAGGGTACTGCTTGCGGGGGGAACCAAGTTATTTATTTACAATTCAGTCACTAGGTGTGGGAGGGTTAAAGGAGTAATTGGGGGAAGTGAGAGCGTGTTGGGGAGTACTGCTGACCGCCCTGGAAGGGAGAGGAAGACCAGAGTACCAGACCAGGTTGGTAAATCCCAGGCCCCATCCACTCCCACTGCCAGCCTCCAGTTGATGCTCCAGACCCAAAGACGGAGGTGCAGTTAGACAGAGATCTACTGTGTCTCGCTACCCAGTGACTGTGCACACCCGTTCCCACGAAGCAGGGATAATCCACCCTGCTACACTTAGGTGTACTAAAGTGGTTAAAGTGGGTGCTGCAGTGAGTTGTATGTTTAAAATGAGTGTGTGCGTGTGGATGTGTGTGCTGTGAGTGCATTTGATGGTTGTTACATAGTGTTATTGTTCGTTGAGCATCCTGATGGCCTTGGGATAGAAGCTTCTTCTGAGTCTCTCTGTGCTTGCCATGAGACTCCGGTATCGCTTGCCTGACTGCAGCAGTTAAAAGAGGCAGTTGTTTGGGTGGCTCGAGTCTTTGATAATTCTCTTAGCCTTGCCCATGCACCGCTTGTTGTAAATGCCCTGGAGAGTGGGAAGCCCCCCTCCAATTGTGCGTTCGGCTGAGCGGGCCACTCTCTGTAGTCTGCTACGGTCTTGTGCGGTGCTATTTCCAAACCAGGAGGTGATATTGCCAGTCAGGATGCTCTCTATTGTGCATGAGTAGAAGTTCTTAAGGATCTTCTGACTGACTTGGAACTTCCTTAGGCGTCTGAGGAAGTAGAGGCGTTGCCGTGCCTTCTTCACAACACTGTCAATGTGTGTGGTCCATGTCAAGTTCTCGGATATGTGGACTCCGAGGTACTTAAAACTGTTCACTCTCTCAACCGGTGCCCCGTCGATGCTGAGGGGGCTGTAGTCCCTGACCCCCGACCTCCTAAAGTCCACAATCATCTCCTTTGTTTTGCTGACGTTCAGGGAGAGGCTGTTCTCTTGACACAATCCTGCTAGAACCTTGACCTCCTCCAGGTAGGCCCTCTCGTCGTTTGCAGAGATCAGGCCCACCACTACTGTGTCGTCAGCTAATTTGATGATTGTGTTGTTGTTCCGCTGTGCCACACAGTCATGTGTGTACAGAGAGTAGAGGAGGGGACTCAGAACACAGCCCTGGGGGGCCCCTATGTTGAGAGTGATGGATGAGGAGGTGCAGTTGCCTGCTCTCACCACCTGGGGTCTACCCGTCAGGAAGTCATTCCAGTCATGTTTGACAGCAGCAGCAGCAGCACCAGCACCAGTTTTTTTCAATACATGAAAGAAAATATGATTTGAGAGATATTTGTAAATTTACTGTTCAAAAAGCTAAGAAAGGGATTAAAAGGAGGTGTATTTCTATTATTGGGGTTAACTTGTGGAACAATGCTGATATACAGTTAAGAATGAGTCATTCGCTTTTGGTTTTTAAGAAAATGGTTTGTAAAGCTATTTTTGAAAACTACAAGGGTGAATAATACTGTTTTTTTTGCTATTTTCTTTTAGAATACTGTTTTGGAGTCTTAATTTTTGTTAAGAATATAGGACAGGCATATATAAGCATTATGCTTCAGTCTGTACCTTTTCAGTCACTGTAAAATCAAATATTGTTAAATGATGGTGTATATTGTATTGTGTGAGATGATGACTGAATAAACTACTACTACTACTACTACTACTACTACTACTACTACTACTACTACTACTACTACTACTACTACTACTACTACTTCCTGATAAACCTCCTCGGCAAAGAAGAAAATGCCTATTCACTCTTCACAGAGATGCCTTCTCACTAAAAACATGTGTAACTGACTGACTGAGTGTGTGCATATGTATAATTAAGCATTACATCACGCGCAGGAGTGGTTTGTGACCAATAAACCATGCCTAGGGGTGGTCGTTAGGCCCGAGGCGCAGCCGAGGGTCGTTAGACCCCCCTAGGCATGGTTTATTGGTCACAAATCACGACTACAAGTGGTGTAAAGCTTTTATACAACTGCCAGATTCATCCAACCTTATTTCTATACAATAAACACACATTAATCGAAGATTTATTGAAAAAACCATCCGCCAGAAAAAGTAGTTCCCACAACTACAAAAAAGACAAGTTGCCTCCATGTGGAAGCAGCTTGAAGTGCATCCAACCAAACTAACACATCCAACTGTGTATTATTGGAATGATTGAGAGAAGTTGCCTCATGTGGAAGCAGCTTGAAGTGCATCCAACCAACTAACACATCCAACTGTGTATTATTGGAATGATTGATTGAACATTTTATTACCAGATGCAGAATGGGTACAATACAGTACGGCTCAATACACACAATTGTTAAGGGAATGCAGACCTACTTTCCATAGAACTTCATTCTTAGATGCTTCTATATAAAGTAGGTAAAACAAATTAAAACGTTTTCTTTGCCCTATAGGAAAAAAACGTTTTCTTCGCCCTATTTTTTTATTTATTTCTTTTAGCCTAAACTTAACCAGTTGGAAACCAGGGGTACAGTAATAAAATTAGCAATCAACCAATCAATCAATTCAATAGACCATGCTCACTTAAAACAGCGCTGCTTCTCTCTCAGTCTGACTCCCCCGCTGTTGCAGACAGGAGTGTGTGTGTGTGTGTGTGTGTGTGTGCGTGTGTGTGTGTGTGTGTGTCACAGTGTGTGTGTGTGTGTGCGTGCGTGTGTGTGTGTGTGTGTGTGTGTGTGTGTGTGTGTGTGTATGTGTGTGTGTGTGTTTGTGGGTACGCCAGCGTCGGACAGTGTGAGAGAGAACGCTGCAGTCAGTAGAAAGTAGGAAGGAAGAAATTTAAATCAATCAATTAATCAATCAATCAATCCGCGATTTTTCTTTTGTTCTAGATTGACTCAAGACCCATCAATTACATCATCCAACATTGTTTAAAGGACTAACACATTCCCCTTGACAGAATCGCTTCATATTTAGTCGTTATGGTGCTTTCAACATAACCATTTGTTGTCCGCGATCTTGTTTTCTCCCGGAGTGAGCCGGGGAGTGATATGTGATTCGGTTGTGGGCGGGTCCTGAGCCCAGGACCGTGGATTGTTGCCAATAAAGACGTGTAAATGGCCAATCAGAATCGAGAAATTTGCATGCCGTTGTATAATTTTTTATAGGTTATGGATTTTTGGAAAAACAAACTGCACTCAAGGGAAAACCGTGGTCCCTGAAACACTGTTGAAGCTGCGTGAAAAGTTATTGTTTCACTGTTGTAGTTTATAAAAGCAGGGCCTGTAATTTTGATTCAGACATATTCTGGGCTAAGATAAGATAGAATGATCACACTGGTAAGTCATGTGTGTGCGTGTGCGTGTGTGTGTGTGTGTGTGTGTGTGTGTGTGTGTGTGTGTGTGTGTGTGTGTGTGTGTGTGTCTCTCTCTCTCAGAATCAGAATCACTTTTATTCGCTATTGTATAGATACACAAGTATGTAAACATGCCAGCATTTGACATGGCAATCAGCTTAAGGAACATACAACAACTCACATTCTGACAGGACGACATACAGCTATAGAGACGATCTGACTATACAGCATAATATGTAGACTATACAGAATAATTAGAATGTAACCGTAGTGGAAATGTACTGAGACATTTGTATAAAGCTTGCACTTACACAATAATCATATACAGACTATACAGCTATATATAGACTATACAGCATACTATATTTATACAGCACAATATAGACTATACAGCTGGGGAAGAGCCAGTAGAGAGACACTTGTCTCGACAGAGTTGGTGAGACAAGTGGCTCTCATGCGTGTTAATGTGGCATTGGCCACACCTGGGGCACCTCATCAGAGAGGAGGTGTACCTCGTCAAATAGGTGTCCCAGGTGTGCTCTATTGGCTCGGGATTACTTAACATTTTTGGTTTGTGTATTTTGAGTTAATAGAAGACTCTGCCTCTCTTGACTTCCATCACAACATCATAATATATTATAGACTATACAGCATAATATATATACTATACCACATAGCAATATATAGACTATACAGCATAATATATAAACTATGCAGCTTAATATATAGACTATACAGCATAATATATAGACTATACAGCATAATATATAGACTATACAGCATAATATATAAACTATGCAGCTTAATATATAGACTATACAGCATAGTATAGACTATACAGCATAATATATAAACGATGCAGCATAATATATAGACTATACATCATAATATATTAGACTATACAGCATAATATATAGCTTATACAGCATATATATACTATACAGCATAATATATAGCTTATACAGCATATATATACTATACAGCATAGCATATAGACTATACGCCAGCATAATATATAGACTATACAGCATAATATATACTATACAGCATAGCATATAGACTATACAGCATAATATATAGACTATACAGCATAATATATACTATACAGCATAGCATATAGACTATACAGCATAATATATAAACTATGCAGCATAATATATAGACTATAGTATAGAGCATAATATATAGACTCTATGGCATAATATATATACTATACAGCATAATATAGACTATACAGCATAATATATCAACTATGCATCATAATATAGACTATACAGCATACTATACTGTACAGCAGCATAATATATAAACTATGCAGCATAATATATAGACTATACAGCACAATATATACAGCACACTATATAAACTATATGTAGCACCCTGAATATGTGGCTATTATTCAGAAGTGCTGACTTGCCTTTTATCTCCCCTTTGTGCACAAAGACATATTAACTAGTTTCCATTGATATTCCCTCGAACAATGACGAGGGTTTCTCCTTCTCTCACCGGCTGGAATATGGATTATAAACAGTAAACTGGATCATATTCTTTCCACCCAGTGCTTCCTGTGGGGCTAGTTGGCGGTACCAACAGGGGGCGGCGGTGGCAGGCGGAGCGCATGAGAGAGAGACAGCAGGAGAAGCAAGTCAACGGGAACGGAAGTGAGGCGAGCCAGCCTCTTCGGCATTGGACTTGGACCTGGTCGGTCGTGTCTCGACAGAGCCCCCGTTGTGGATCACGCGGGTGAACGTATTGAACTTGAGTATATTACGGGTTATACTAGAAATGTAAGCGTAGTAGCGTGTTGCATGTTCCCCACTGAATAACCCTAGTGATACAACGAGTTATCCTAGAAGAAACGCGGTATAGCAAAGTGTTGGCTTATGTTAACGATATTCCCTCCAGTGAGGTGCCCAGCCAGCGTGGCTTGAAGAGGACCGGTGTTTAGAGGCACCCTGTGTCATTGTATGTTGCGGCTAGCAGGAGGGCTGTTTGGGACCCACAGAGTAGCTTCAGTTAAGGTAGGGCCAGATTAGTGTCGCGCGTCTACCCAGCACCGGCCATCAACAACCAGTCTTTGCCGGCGTTCGACATCTGCTCTGCACCGGCTGTCTTCAGCCCAGCACGGGAGTTCTTCCCGTCCAGCAGAGGTCGCCATCACCCAGCACGCGCTCTCAGCCCGCTACTGCTCCCTCTGCTCCAGCCCCGCTTGCTAGCGCCCGTGACGAGAGCGTTCGACGCCATCTTGCTACCCGGACAGTGGTGGCGCGGCGAGGCCGCCATCTTGGTTGAGTACAATAGAGCTTCGATGCTCAGGATCTTATTGCACAGTACACAGTGTGATGCGGCCTACGGGTGAAGCTAACGTTGCTAACTACAGTTCATAGGGGTACCCCATAAACATTACATGCCGGCATTAGTATAGGACTTTTGTTTTGGTAAAGTGGGCCCACCTTTTCATTTTCTTTGAGTGTGATAACGTGTTTGTTCTTTAATAATAATTTCCCATCTAATTAACCCTTCCCCTGCGGGAAGGTTACTGACCAGTGGTACCATAAATAAAGCCTTAGAGAGGTACTATCCTTACCATATAATTAAAGCCTGAGAGAGGTATTATCCCTGGTACTAACCCAGACGTGGGTGATGAGTCAAGCACATTGGTGTATAATATAAGTGTCTAGAAGGTATTGAGTTACAACTTGAGTAATGGTAAGATTCCATCCTATTTAAACATTGCCATTAAATCTTTGTAACTGAACAGTACAATTAATATAAAGAATTAGATGGGGTTCTGTGTGTGTTACAAAGGGTCAGATTAAACCGAATATATGTATTTATTGATTGATATATATATTGCATAATATTTGTATATCGTTTGATATCCCTTGTGTATTCTTTGTACATATACACGGAATATCCCTTTAACCTACTACAGACCATAATATTTCGTTCTCTTATTGGATGGCGTGCCACCAGCGCCAGTGTCTTACCCCCAGAGTCGAGTTCAAAGCTACCGTCAAGGCTTGTCTCAACATGCCCGGTTCTGCCCAGGACTACGAGACAGGAATAAGGCTGGTACTAGTTTATTCGCCCAACATATAAATATGGCGCAGGTGAATACAGAAGTAGTTCAGTCCGCAGTCCGTTCAGTTCGAGTTCGAGTTACCCAAGTGAAGCCTCACCCACTATGCAACGTGCGGTGAAGTGGGCCCGTATTGCCCCAAAATAGAGTCTTGTTTTATCCTAATACGTTTGTTCAACGTATCGTTCGCTCCTTACTAGTAAGCCTTCATTACGAGTCAAAGACCAAGTGAAGTGAGCAATTGTGTGTCTAAATAGAGCACTTATAGCCGCGTGCGAATAGGATAGTGGAGTATCAGAGCTTGGTTGAGTAACGTCAAGTTCAACTTGGTTGGTGTGGAGTACCGCGCACCGGAGGATCTACACCGGGGAATGCAGACCCCCTCTCCGGCTGGATTATTATTCTTATTGCTTTTAACCATGCTGTTGGAGCGGAGAAGAATCGTCTACACCCACTGCTGTGGGACCTGCCCGTGAGGACCATCATTCGAGCCCGTCTCTATTGGAGGGGCTGACCGGCTTTCACCTGTGCGGCGCGCACACTGGGATTACAGCTGCCTTTCGTCTGCCGAGCAGGGAGTAATATACAGTACCGCCTCCAGGAGCCTATTGAGTCCCCGCTGACCCGGACTTTGCATTAGAGCATTGCCTCCCCCTGCTGGCTTACAACCGGTGGAACCCCCCTACCAGTATCCCCTAGATATAATTCCTAATATTCAAGTTGTATTATTATCTCATGCGTAATATGAGAATGGACATTCATTATTGATTTGCCTACGCACATTCCTTTGCCTTACAAGTGCACTCAATTAAAGTATATTATGTATTCTTGCTGCTAATAAATACTTAAGGACAACTTTGTGTAGAACCGATTCATTGTGGGGAAGTGTTCTCATCATATACTAGTGTACGGTATGGCCAGTATAATGTACATAAGACGGTAGTGGTTTAATGATACCATACTTGATTAATACAGTCAGGGAATTGTACCCCTCAGTTACAATTGGTCCTTCGAGCCCCGGATAAGAATTAGCGTAATATTAATATAATATTAATATTAACATGGCCGATGATGAACACTCCACAAACGGTTCTCCTAAGCTAGAACGCCCGCAGCGCAGACGGCAGCCACCTCCCTATCTAGAGGCATACACTGTCAGTCCAATACCTAGCTTTAAAGGGAAGTTAAATACGGATAAAATAACTAAAGCGGATAGTAAAAGTATGCCAAACCCTAACGACCAGGCTACCCCGCCGGTAGAGACCCTAGTGGGTTCTAACGTAACTGACCAAGCTCACGGTGGGGACCAGGAGGGACATGACATGACTTTACCCCCAGACAACGCCAACGGGACAGCCCCCGGAGAGCTCCAGGATAAAGAAAGCGCTCCAGGGACGGAACCCGACCCACTACCAGAAGAGAAGCGCGCCCAGGAGACGGACCTCGGGGCGCGCCCGGAGAACAGATCTCCAACGAGTACTGCCGGGAGCCGATCGCCTCGACCGGCGTCTTCCCCCAGCGAGGCGGACAAGATGCTGGCACAGGCACTCATCGCCACCCTGGCAGCCTCTACCGAACGCGATCGACTTCAGGGTGAACGCGATCGACTCCAAGCGCAACAGACGAGCGAGCGCGAACAAGCTGCAGACGAACGAGAGCGCCTTCACGCGCAACTCCAAGCGCAAGCCCTCCGTGAACGCGAACATTCTGCAACCGAGCGAGAGCGCTTCCAGGCGCAACAAAGGAGTGAAGACGACCGCATAAGACTGGAGACCAGACGCCTTCAGACGGAAGAGAACATTGAGAGAAGCCGCGCCGATGCACAGTGCGCCGCCGCCAATGCACAGCGCGACGGCGCCCATGCCAGCGCAAATGCGCAGCGCGACGCCGCCAATGCCCAGCGCGAAGCAGTACGCGAAGCCGCCCATGCCCAGCGCGAGGCAGAGCGCGACCGGCTGCAGGCGCAGCTGATGGACAAATTGATCACCATGGCGACACCCCCTCTCTCCGCACGGAGCTCCCGGAGATCGTCACGACAAGGGTCTAGGACACATTCCCCTACCCGACCAAGCGACCCGGGACCCCGCCTCCAGGAGGATCCTGTCCACGTCTCCGAACCCCTCTCCCGGCCGGTCCATACGAGACCCAGCAACAAGGAAGAACCGGACCACGCCGAGAGACTGAACAGAAGACTCCAGGTCCTAGCAGAGGAAGAGGAGGAGGAAGAGGAGGAATGTCAAGCCGACCAGCAGCAACGTGCTCTGGGCCAGGAGGCCCAGTACAGCCCCGACCAGCAGCAACGTACTCTGGACCAGGAGGCCCAGTACAGCCCAGAAGTCAGCCCCGAGGCCCTGCGCTACAAACCCCCGACTCAACTCACGGGTGAGTTTGACGCACCGCCAGCCCCGAGGGACAGCACCTGGGTACCCGACCTTCGGTACCCACCAAGTACCAGCCCAAGACGACACGCACGGGGAGACTCGCCCAGGAGGCCTCTCCCCCAACGCTCCCCGATGTGCCAGTCATCCATGGCATCGTACCTTGGCACACCGACGTTCCCGGACTTCACACACGAGAACAGAGCACAGTACACAGAGCTACGAATGTGCTTAGAGACTATGCTGTCCGACGTACCAGATGAACCGTACAAGTATGCTATCTTACTCAAGCACCTGAAGGTGCCCAGAGCGCACAATATAGCGCTGGCATATTCCAGCTCTACTACCCCATACACCGCGGCTCTAGTAGCCCTCGACCAACGTTATGGACGCATATGGGACTACGTGATACAGGAGATAAGAGACATTGACCGTCTCCCCCCAGCCAGAGACAACAGAGCATTAGATGACCTCGCTATCAAGGTACAGTCCCTGGTAGGGATGCTGGGGTCCCAAAAGGAAAAAGGGATCTATGAACTGTACGCTAACTCTAATGTAGAGAGGATACTAGAGAAGCTCCCTCCCGCCCGACAAGAGCGTTTTCGGCGGCAGAGAGACTACCGCGACCCCAACGGTCCAGAGGCATCCCTCCTAGACCTATCTGAGTTCCTCGCCAGGGAGGTCAGTAGCCTACGACTCGACACGTTCGTATGGAGTGGACCAAGCCCAAGACTCGGACCTCGGGGATCAACGGATAACCGCCGGTTGGTGACCGTTATGCACCAAGCCGAATCAGTACCGCAGCACAAGAACCACCACACCCCCTCGACGAAAGAGGACCAGTGGCAGATTGAGTGCCAGTACTGTGAGGGAGAACATCGGCTGTACCAATGCGACACTTTCGGGAAGCTGACCACGGACGAGGTGAGTCAGTGGATCAAGGACCACCGCCGCTGCTTCCGCTGCGCGCGCAGCCACCTAGCAGCTGAGTGCCGCTTGAAGAAGAAGTGCAGCAGGTGCGGTGGCACCCACTTGGAGGTCCTGCATGACATCAACAGGCGTCAGCCAGGACAACAGAGTGGGCCCGTCGCGGTAATGTACCATGCCGAGGCGGTGGCACCAGCACCAAAGTTCCACTAGACCGCTCCCTGGTGTCCCGACTGCTACAGCAGACACTGGGAGTCACGGTGCGACTCGCACCATATAGATTCTGTGTCACCACAGACAGGTGACAACCCCCCCGAGACAGGAGTGCTCCACATAGACCCCAAGCAGAGCGGGACCCCCCGAGTGCTCCTCAAAGTGGTCAGAGTGCTCCTGAGCTACGAGGACAAGGTCCTGGACACTTACGCCGTCCTGGACGATGGGTCTGAAAAGACTCTCCTCCTCGCTTCCGCAGCAGCCCAGTTGGGCCTGCGGGGTGTCAAAGATACCATGACCATACGCACCATCAGAAGGGACCAGAAGACCATAAAAGGTGAAAGGGTCTCCTTCAAGATAGCAGCGGTGGACCAGCCCGAGAAGCAGTATAGTATAACCAACGTCTTCACCAGCCACGACATAGACTTGTCTCAGTACACCTACCCCATCCCACAGCTGATGGCTAAGTATGTGCACCTACGTCAACTACCTATACCGCTTATCGACGGCGCCACACCGACCCTGCTCATCGGCTCCGACCACGCGGACCTCATTCTCCCAATTGAGGCGGCCCACATCGGGCCCAAAGGATGCCCAGTCGCGGTTCAGACCCGACTGGGATGGACGCTCCAGGGCCCCCTCTACGGACTTGACAGTCAACCCACGTCTACACGCTGCCTACACACAAAGGCGAGCGACACCGGCCACTCCCTCGTACAGCAGAGGCTATTGACATTAAGCGAGAGGCCCGTGAGAGAACCGTGGGCACCAGAGGGAGTTCGGAACTCCACCCCCCTCAGCTGCGCTTCAGACGTAGCTGACCTCGAACCCAGCACCCCAAGCGACTCCTTGACGGGGCGGCCGGGACCGGCCCCTCCTCAGACGGGGTACAGAGCAAACAAGAGAAACAGACGGAGGAGGAGGAGGCACAGCCAAGCACAGATCAAAGCAGTCTCAGGCCCGTTTCCTCCTAAGCCCCCCTTCATCCCGTCCAGTCGTCATGACCATAGACCAGTCACTACCCCGAGCTGCGTGGCCGGCCGGCCGCGTAAGCAAAGTGACCACTGGTGCCGACGGAAAGGTCAGAGTGGCAGAAGTGCTCGGCCAAGGGCGGACATACAACCGACCCGTGGCGAGGCTGATAGAGTCGCCAAGGCTCCCCGACTCGCTTAATGACGACCATGACCCCTGACTTTGTGAACTGCCTACCCTCACAACGGACATTGAGTAGTGGACAGTGCGGTTAATCTGTCTCTGCTTAGCTAATTAGGTGGGACTAATTAGGAGGCGGCTGTTACAAAGGGTCAGATTAAACCGAATATATGTATTTATTGATTGATATATATATTGCATAATATTTGTATATCGTTTGATATCCCTTGTGTATTCTTTGTACATATACACGGAATATCCCTTTAACCTACTACAGACCATAATATTTCGTTCTCTTATTGGATGGCGTGCCACCAGCGCCAGTGTCTTACCCCCAGAGTCGAGTTCAAAGCTACCGTCAAGGCTTGTCTCAACATGCCCGGTTCTGCCCAGGACTACGAGACAGGAATAAGGCTGGTACTAGTTTATTCGCCCAACATATAAATATGGCGCAGGTGAATACAGAAGTAGTTCAGTCCGCAGTCCGTTCAGTTCGAGTTCGAGTTACCCAAGTGAAGCCTCACCCACTATGCAACGTGCGGTGAAGTGGGCCCGTATTGCCCCAAAATAGAGTCTTGTTTTATCCTAATACGTTTGTTCAACGTATCGTTCGCTCCTTACTAGTAAGCCTTCATTACGAGTCAAAGACCAAGTGAAGTGAGCAATTGTGTGTCTAAATAGAGCACTTATAGCCGCGTGCGAATAGGATAGTGGAGTATCAGAGCTTGGTTGAGTAACGTCAAGTTCAACTTGGTTGGTGTGGAGTACCGCGCACCGGAGGATCTACACCGGGGAATGCAGACCCCCTCTCCGGCTGGATTATTATTCTTATTGCTTTTAACCATGCTGTTGGAGCGGAGAAGAATCGTCTACACCCACTGCTGTGGGACCTGCCCGTGAGGACCATCATTCGAGCCCGTCTCTATTGGAGGGGCTGACCGGCTTTCACCTGTGCGGCGCGCACACTGGGATTACAGCTGCCTTTCGTCTGCCGAGCAGGGAGTAATATACAGTACCGCCTCCAGGAGCCTATTGAGTCCCCGCTGACCCGGACTTTGCATTAGAGCATTGCCTCCCCCTGCTGGCTTACAACCGGTGGAACCCCCCTACCAGTATCCCCTAGATATAATTCCTAATATTCAAGTTGTATTATTATCTCATGCGTAATATGAGAATGGACATTCATTATTGATTTGCCTACGCACATTCCTTTGCCTTACAAGTGCACTCAATTAAAGTATATTATGTATTCTTGCTGCTAATAAATACTTAAGGACAACTTTGTGTAGAACCGATTCATTGTGGGGAAGTGTTCTCATCATATACTAGTGTACGGTATGGCCAGTATAATGTACATAAGACGGTAGTGGTTTAATGATACCATACTTGATTAATACAGTCAGGGAATTGTACCCCTCAGTTACAGTGTGCGTGTCCCTTCCTGAGCCTATAAACAACTGTTTTGGTGTGGGTAACGTTAATACCATTAACCCTTTCCTATTCAACTCTTCCCTTTTTACTGTAAGGTTTCTAATGTCACTGAGGGAGGGTACTGCTTGCGGGGGGAACTAAGTTATTTAATTACAATTCAGTCACTAGGTGTGGGAGGGTTAAATGAGTAATTGGGGGAAGTGAGAGCGAGTTGGGGAGTACTGCTGACTGCCCTGGAAGGGAGAGGAAGACCAGAGTACCAGACCAGGTTGGTAAATCCCGGGCCCCATCCACTCCCACTGCCGGCCTCCAGTTGATGCTCCAGACCCAAAGACGAAGGTGCAGTCAGACGGAGCTCTACTGTGTCTCGCTACCCAGTGGCTGTGCACACCCGTTCCCACGAAGCAGGGATAATCCACCCTGCTACATATACAACAACACTGTGCAATATTACACTTACTGTAGACTTCTGTATATTTTTACTGTATTTATTTACTGTATATTTTATTCTATTCTTAGGCCATTTGTTTTGTTATTCTTATTCGTGACTTGTTCTGTCTAAATGTTTAATGTGAGCGATTTGTAGTGTCAAATTTCCCTCTGGATAATAAAAGTATTTCTATTCTATTCATACACTGCATGGATAGCCTTGAACTCTTTCGTATGCCTATATGTGAGAGTCAGGTTAGTGGTGCTGGTGCGAGGGAGGAGGGGAGCAGCTCTGTGGGGTCAGGAGGTGACAATTGGTGAGAATTAAGGCTGCTGTCTGCTGTTAAAAAACACAAACACAAAGATGGCAGACAAGCACTTGCACAATATTCATAGCAAAAATATACACTAGCATGAATGAATGAATGAATGAATGAATGAATGAATGAATGACTTAATGAATGAATACTTTATTTAACAGATTGCAGAATGGGTACAATGCAGTACGGCTCAATACACACAATTGTTAAGGGGATGCAGACCAGAGAACGACGTTTGTCTTGTTTACATCAGGGTCCCCCATTTTCAATTCATAGTGACATATGACATACACAACATACACATTTATGGCAATCTGCTCTCCTTTCACAGAAAACACTGACACTCTCGAGAATTAGTCATGCATAATAGGAGTTGTCAGTGGACATCGAGCTTGGCTCCCCCAAAATAAACATAACCCACTGTCTAATGTAACTGGCCTAGTAGATAGACTTGACCTACATTTTGCCCCGAAGGCAAACACTGATGCAACTGGGCACGATGAACTGCGAAGCCCCGCCCAGAGGTCCTCACGCCGGTTTCTATTAGTCAGAAACAAGGATTGTGTCTCTGGTGATTGGCTAATCCATATGTCCATCACATTGGATGAACACGTGGGGGTTGCGTAAAGCAGGAAGCCACGTTGACACAAGAAGTGGTGTTTTATTTCATTCAACCGGCGAATAACGGGTCACCTTAGTTACACCTGCCGATCAAAGGACTCGCTAAACTAGCACAAGGTAAGACGTTACTGTTATAATATTGCTGGCTAGTCACAGTTCCTGGTTTATTTCGACGAATTCGTTCAATTAAGCTATCTTGATTTGCGGTTAATAGCCGAATCAATCTGGGCATGGGTATGGGCATGGTTTGTATTTCTTCTCTTGTGCTGATCAAAATACATGTATGTGTGCCAATGGCTTGAATATCTTTAATGGCTGACTCACACTGCAACGTTTGACCATTGGTTTACAGGGCAAGCGAGCCACACCATCTGAGAAGATGAGCGTTGGATTCATCGGAGCGGGCCAGCTGGCTCACGCCCTGGTGAAGGGATTCATGGCTGCAGGTGAGTCAGTGAGCAGTAGGGCCTTTACAGTAGTCTCTCTCCCCTACCCACTCACTCCCACACGGCGTGAAATCCGTTTTGTAGTTCCCTCATCATCACAGCCCTTCATCGGGATGTAGGGTATATTAAATACAGCGCCACGGTTTGAGATGAACGCCACTCCCTCCGGCGGAAACAGGATCTGTCGTCACTCAGTCCCGTCACCATGGTTTCACGTCAATGGCTGCATTTGATGTTTACGGATGTGGGAACCCTGGTTTGTATTTAAGTTGTGAAATGAAGAAATATATCTTTACACCAAAGGATACTTGCTTTTTTTTTTATCCACTTTTTCTCCCATTTTCGTATCATCCAATTCAACCCTCCCCTGTCACGAACGCTGTTTCTTGCCTCCCACAAGCCGGCTGCAATGTGGACTAAGTCATACATAGCACAAGTCCCCTCCGGTACTTGAGGTAACAGCAGTCGCATCTTTTCACCTGCGCAGCTCGATCTCTCAGTGGCGAGGAGTAACGCGTGGGAGGCTCACGCTGCCCCCGACACTTCCTGATTCTACTGTGCAGGCGCACCAACCGACCTGTAGGAGTCGCTGTCCACAACGCCCGATCCCCACCCATCAGTTTCCCACCCCCTAATACGGCCAATGTGTATTAGTGTGAACAACCAGCTAAACTGAAAGCAATGTGGAGCGCTGGGCTCGAACAGGCAAGCCCAGCGTCTCCGTCATTTGTGGCGAGTGCCTTGCCCACTACGCCACGTAGCCGCCTACACCAAAGGATACTTGCTATGTGTTTTATTTGCCATGGTGCATTTCTTATAACAAATAACTTTTAATACATCAATTATTATAAGATAAGATATTCCTTTATTGATCCCCTTGGGGAAATTCAGGCATCATAGCAGCATGGGGGGGTGGGGGGGGGGGGGGGGGGGGGGGTGGTGTACAGGTAGCCTATTCTTTATTCCCAGCGGAAGAGTGCTGCCGAGTGCTTCCGCGTTTTCCCTGATTGGCTGCGGAGCGGAGCGGCAGAGCTTGCGGCATTATGTAGCCGTAATCCCCAATGTTTTTCATTCGACGCTCAACTGGTATGCCGCCGTGCTGTGGATCCTGCACGGACAACACAGAGGCCCTCTACAGGAAGGGACAGAGCAGGCTGTTCTTCCTGAGGAGACTCAGGTCCTTCAACGTGTGCAATAGACTGCTGCAGTCATCCACAGCAGTCATCCACAGCAGTCCTGCTGTGGATCCGTTGGTGACAAGTTTGATTCCCTTCATTTTTTTTTTTTTTTTTTTTTCACATGCATTCTTTCGCCGGTCAAGTTTAGGCATGTTAACTTTAAGCATTGTTTCGGAGTTGGTTATGGTTAAGGTTAGGCATTGTTTCGGAGTTGGTTAAGGTTAGAAGGGTTAAGTTTAGGCGCTGTTAAGGAGCTGGTTAGAGTTTGTCTTAGAGAATGGCAATATTCTTTCGGAGTTGGTTATGGTTAAGGTTAAGGTTAGGCATGGTTTCGGAGTTGGTTAAGGTTAGAAGGGTTAAGTTTAGGCACTGTTAAGGAGCTGGTTAAGGTTAGAGTTTGTCTTAGAGAATGGCAATAGACAGCCTATTTCCGCACTGCCGCTCTCTCGCGCTGCCGCGGTCACATGGCCAATCAGGGAAAACGCGGAAGCACGCGACGCACTCTTCCGCTGGGAATAAGCTACACGCGTACAGGTAGTAAAAACAACACAAGCAGTGTAAACAAATAAGTCAATATAATTTACTATCTAACTAACTGAAATATATAGTATTCACAGTGTCACATAAGGTGCAGTATGCATGAGTATTGTTGTAATTTACTATCTAGGCCTAACTAACTGAAATATACAGTATTCACAGTGTCACATAAGGTGCAGTATGCATGAGTATTGAGTAGTGTTGTAATTTACTATCTAACTGAAATATACAGTATTCACAGTGTCACATAAGGTGCAGTATGCATGAGTATTGTTGTAATTTACTATCTAGGCCTAACTAACTGAAGTATACAGAATTCACAGTATCACAGTATTCACATAAGGTGCAGTATTCACATAAGGTGCACATAAGGTATGCATAAGGTAGTGTTATTGTCCTCCTTGGGTTCCTATTAGTTCTAGTTGGATGTCTGGCAGCAGTCCCTGCCCACTGTTGTGGAGCCTGATGGCCGCTGGTATGAAGGACTGTCCGAGGCGGTTAGTTGAGTCTGTGGCTGAACGTGCTTCTCATCTTGACTAGCTCGTCGTAGAGGGGGTGGGAGGGATTCTCCAGGATAGCAGCCAGCTTCCTTCTCATCCCTCTCTCTGCCATCACCTCTAGTCTGACCAGTTTGACTCCCACCACGGAGCTAGCCTTCCTCACCAGCTTGTTCAGTTTGTTGGTGTCCCTCGAGTTGATGTAGCCTCCCCAGCATGCCACAGCATAGAAGAGGACGCTGGCCACTACAGATTGGTAGAATGACTGCAGCAGTCTATTGCACACGTTGAAGGACCTGAGTCTCCTCAGGAAGAACAGCCTGCTCTGTCCCTTCCTGTAGAGGGCCTCTGTGTTGTCCGACCAGTCCAGTTTATTGTTCAGGTGTACCCCAAGGAACTTATATGACTCAACTAGAGTTGTTCCGATACCGATACCAGTATCGGAAATGCCGCCGATACTGCCTAAAATGCTGGTATCGGCGAGTACCCTCTAATTCTGCGCTCCGATACCATATGACGTAATTTGTATGAGTGAGCATTATAAAACAAACATGTTTTTAACCAACATGAATTAAAGTGTCATTTGTCATTTTAACAGCAGATACTTTCTTAAAATGCCATCGTCCCGACAGAGAGCTGTTGACGGGGAGCTCTGATGGGTTCGCTTGGTGGTGTTATTAGCATTGAACAGCTAACCAAAAGCTAGCGTTAACTAACGTTAAAGTTTTAACTTTAACGTTACCTTGGCTAAAGTTGGGGCTATTCATAATCCAGCAATAATGGCTGCAGACCTGCAAGCAAAGTACAGCAAGTTGGCAAAGGAGTATTCCAAGTTAAATCACATTTTCACCAGTAACGTTAGTCTTTCCATCTACCGGTAGCTCATGCTAGCTAACCTAGCTCACGTTAACGTCGTCACTGATCGACCACCTTGCGTACACAATTAATGACATGTTGCGGACAGCCATATCGGTGACGATGTTTAGCTTTTAGTGCCAAATGATAAGAGTCTGAGGCGGAGTCTCAAAAGAGAATGTTGAATATTTATTGTGCAAAAATCCCAACAGAGCCTCTGCTACTTAAACAGAGCCTTGGGGAAGCAAGTGCAGCAACTAATAATGTCTGTGTGGAACTAATGTGCCAACAACCTTTCCGTGGGTGAACTCATTGAGATAGTTTTCAATTACTGATACTAATATACTAATACTAATCTAGACAATCACCTGTTGTTGAATAAATACCATTACTTTATAGTTATTACTAAAAAACAGTATATATAAAATATATAATATATATAAAAAACTTAATTTATTTTAGATTTTTTTTTTTTTTTTATGTATGCACTGGTATCGGATCAGTATCGGTATCGGCCAATACCCAAAGCTTAGGTATCTGAATCGGATCGGGAAGGAAAAAATGGTATCGGAACATCTCTAGACTCAACCTCCTCCCCAGCTCGGATGGTGATGGGAATCTTCTTGCCCCTCCGGTATTCCACCACCAGCTCCTTGGTCTTACTGGTGTTCAGTTGGAGGTGGTTGCTGTTGCTCCACCCCACAAAGCTCTCCACCAGGGCTCTATACTCCTCCTCATCATTGTCGGTGATGTAACTTACGATGGAGGAGTCGTCGGAGAACTTCTGCAGGTGGCACCCTGAGTTGCGGCAGAAGTCTGAGGTATAGAGGGTGAAGAGGAAGGGTGACAGCACAGTTCCTTGGGGGGCGCCGGTGTTGCTCACCAGTACGTCAGACTGACTGTCCTTTAGTCTGACGTACTGCGGTCTCTGTGAGGTAGTCCTTGCTTGATCCAGGCCACCAAGCCGTGCTCCAGCTGCATCACAGAGAGCTTCTCTGCTAGCAGTGACTGCTGGATGGTGTTGAAGGCACTGGAGAAATCAAAGAACATAATCCTTACTGAGCTGCGTGGCTTCTCCAGGTGCGTGTACGCTCTGTGGAGCATATATAGATGATGGCATCCTCCACCCCGATGTTTGCCTGGTATGCAAACTGCAGGGGGTCGAGGGAGTCTTTCACCAGGGGCTTGAGGTGTTGCAGAACCAGTCTCTCAAACGTCTTCATGACGTGTGACGTCAGAGCGACTGGCCTGTAGTGAAGTCATTGAGGGTGCTGGGTCGTCCCTTCTTGGGCACCGGGACAATGCAGGAGGTCTTCCAGAGCTGGGGCACCCTCTCCAGCCTCAGGGAGAGGTCAAGTCAAGTCAAGTTAAGAGTTTTATTTGTCACGGCATACAAGTATACAATGAAATGCGGGTGGTCTTGCCCGCAACGATGTGCAATACAGTGGAATACAGGTTGAAGAGATGTTGGAGCGGTGCTGCCAGCTGCTCCGCACATGCTTTGAGCACCCTGGGATTGGTGTTGTCCGGTCCTCAGGCCTTATTCACACTAATCTTGGAGAGCTGCCTCCTGACCTGGCTGTTAGTGATGGTCAGGTTTGGGGCTGATGTCTCCATAGGTAGTGTGCTGTTGGCTGGGGTGGTGGGGTTGGTGTTTGTGGGTGATGGGCAGGCTGCTGCTGCTGCTGTTGGGGGTGGGGTGCGTGCCGGTGCTGATGGGTGTGGGACTGGGTGGGTGGGGGGGGGGTACTTGATAGGTGGGAAGCGGTGCTGGTGTTGATGGGTGTAGGAAGGCCACTCTGGTCAAAACGGTTGAAGAACGTGTATACTTTTAAACATGTGTGGATGTCAAACAGAAAACAAAAGTTCTCATTTTGTACATTTTCAAACGGGGGAAACACCTTTTGTGCTTGTTTCTGCAAGCTCGAAGTTCTCAGGAACTCGAAGTTGCTGTTGTCACTGCTCTTCTTCATCTGATTCCTTTTCAACATACAAGGCATCTGTGGTTAGGCGTCTGTTTTTTGCTTTCTTTTTGGCAGCTGGGTGCTGGGGTGGGGGGAGGCTTCAGATGGGGGCTTGGGAGGGCAACATCTGATGGGGTTTGTGGGTCATCGGTGCTGTCAGGGTAGGGATCTGATATTATTGTGGGGTTTTTCCAAGCATGAGGTAATGAAGACAGGAGTACAGATGGAATGCTTGGACCCCATTACATCATGCACATCGACCCACTGGGAAGCTGTCTTAATTCCTAAAGCAGGCCGTGGTATAATATTAGATATCTCACTGCAGCATTTAACACTGTGGCTCTGGCCCATTTCATCCTGTGACAACAAATAATGTACCTTGTATTTTGTCTTCAGATTCTCCCATTTTTAGGCCTGTTTTGTTGAGACCACACCCTCAAGGTCTAATTCCTTTATTATGAACCTGTTGAGCAATATATAGTGAGGTTCAGAAACACCCAGAACTGATAATGGGCTACATAAAATGAATGAAATGGACTATTACATTACCTCAACAGTAAGCTAAGCCTAAGTATGAAACAGACTCATTACATTCACTCCAAAGTAGGCTACGCCTAAGCATATGAAGAAGAATAACTTACTCCCAAGCTTCTTTGGTCGCAGCCGGTCTTTTTTGTGTGAATAGTGTCATGTTCTGCTCTGAGTTTGATGAGCTGTTTAGTTTTTGGAATGAATGAACTTCCAATAAATTAATGATCTTCACAATCAAATCGGCTATTTCTTAGACCAGGGGTTCCCAAAGTGGGGGTCGTGAGCCGCCATGGGGGGGCGGGGTCGCCAGATGATTTCCAAAAAAAATAATCCTATTAAAAAAAAAAAGAAAAAAAAAAAAAGTCAGGCCACTGAACTTAGAAGCAGGCCAGGCCAGTGTTTCTAGTTGCAGCAGCGCAATAGTTAGATAACCTAGGTGGGGAACAACCAGGAGATCACTGCAACTCACACAAGTTGGAGAACTATCTCTCTCTCTCTCTTGCTCTCACACACACACACAAAGGGAGCCGCATGTGATTGGTGGAGGCGGGACCCTTACAAAAAACTGTTGTTGCTAATCATTGACACATGCTAGCCTGTAATAATCCCCCCCAGAAAAATCTACTTTGCATTTGATATATTGCAAATATATGCCATCACACAAACTGGCATTTAAAGGGTTAGAATTATAAAATGAATATGTGGTGATGACTGATCAGGGCTGAAGTTGAATAAAAGATTGTATTATTTTCAATCTGACATTACAAAAAAACAGAAAATCCATCTAAATCAGTGTTGTTGCTAAATGCTAATCATACATATGCTAGCCTGTTTTTTTAACAATAATTTGTGATGCCATCACAAACACTGCCAGAATGCAGGAAATGAAGTCTTTGTAACAAGAAATTTCCTGGTGGGGGACCCCCAGACCCCCTGCTTAAAAAGTCGCCTGACTGGGGCTATATTTTGCACTATATTTCCTGGCCTGAATGATTTCCCCAGTCCGGAAAATCTCTGGTTAAAAGCCTCCAATGCTTATTAGTGTGTGTGCGTTTGAACGTGTGCATGTTTCAACCATACATTTCCATTTATTAAACATTTATTTTTTTACCTTCTATAATAGTGGGGGTCGCAGCTCTCTGACACCGTTATTTGGGGGTCGCGGCCTGAAAAGTTTGGGAACCCCTGTCTTAGACCACAGAAACATGTGACGGCAGCTGGTGAAAGGTTGCCATGCAGTGTCATTTTTAACAGATCGCTCCGAGGTTTCACACACTGAAGTGTCCTCCTCTCATCTCCAGGTGTGATCGCTACCAACAGGATCACAGCCAGCTCCCCAGACACAGACCTGCCCACCGTATCAGGACTAAGGGTGAGCACAAAGACCTGGAGTTCAGCAGGCTGTACCACATGTGACGTGTGTGTGTGTGTGCTAGCGTAGGGGGTGACAGTGGCTCAGGAGGTAGAGCGGTCGTCTGGTAATCAGAAGGTTCCCGGTTTGATTCCAGCGGGTAGCGTGTCATCATCATCATCATTTTATTTATTCGTACATGGAATTACCACAGTCCAACAGTACATATTCATATAATTCACCAAAAATACCATGGCCGAAAGGAACAGGAAGAAGAAAAAATCTTATATATACCTGCCCCTACACACACACAACACACAGATAGACATATTGTGTAAAACCAAACAGAATATACCCATTTTGCAAAAAAATTTAAACATCAACACAACCAAATTAACACTTTGATCGCCATGGGTTAAATTCATAATTTACCATCCCTCGCCAGCTCTATTTGTCTATGGAGAAGTTCCCCTTCTTTGCAGGGCTATAACCTTTTAAATTCTATTGCTACATTGCCATTATTATGGCCCATTCAATGTCCTATATGTATTGTTCAGGGTGTAGCAACGTTAAACTTTTTCATTCACATATTCATACTAAAATATGGTCTAAAGTATAAGTATGTTTTTATCGTGGGCGGCTACGTGGCGTAGTGGACAAGGCGCTCGCCACGAAATGCTGGAGACACTGGGCTCCACATTTGCCTTCAGTTTAGCTGGTCGTCCGTACTAATACACATTGGCCGTATTAGGGGGTGGGAAACTGATGGGTGGGGATCGGGCGTTGTGGACAGCGACTCCTACAGGTCAGTTGGTGCGCCTGCGCAGTAGAATCAGGAAGTGTCGGGGGCAGCGTGAGCCTCCCACGCGTTACTCCTCGCCACTGAGAGATCGAGCTGCGCAGGTGAAAAGATGCGACTGCTGTTACCTCAAGTACCGGAGGGGACTTGTGCTATGTATGACTTAGTCCACATTGCAGCCGGCTTGTGGGAGGCAAGAAACAGCGTCCGTGACAGGGGAGGGTTGAATTGGATGATACGAAATTGGGATGGGAGAAAATATAGAAAATGGGAGAAAAAGTGGATAAAATTTTTTAAAAAACATATGTTTTTATCGTTTTCTGCAGCTTTCTTCAGAACGTGATTTATAGCCCTAAATGCATTATATTGATGATGAAATACAGTTTGGTAGCGATCGGCGCGAGATGAAAAATTTCAACTGGACGTACTTCTAGAATGATCTACGTATGATCTGATGATGACCGGATGGGCGGGGGATCGTTTATAATTCCGCGGGCAACGTTAGATGATTCATCCAGAGTGGGTCATATGTTCATCATAGCAGTTTATATTGAACACGTTAGAATATAACGCTGAATCTTAGCATATGTTCCTCGCGCCGTTGGACGATCAGCGTGGAGTAGACCGTTTTCGATTATGGGATGTAGAAATGCCGATCCATTTCCAGGTTGTATAATAGTATATACGTCCAAATAACGTTGTTTATTGAGTTAGGGTGAGCAATCTATTATCCAGTGTTTCAAGATGGAGTCGCGGGAGCTATAGAGAGTGGCCGGACCACATTTGCATGAGTACTACTGGTTCAAAGGTTAATATCCGGTTGGCGATCTGCCGATCGGCCACCAGATGGCGCTCTTGAACCGCTAGAGAGTTGAGAGGAGATCACACTTGTGTCTCAGGGCCCCGGAAAGGAAATATGATTTCGATGACAGATTTTTGAAATATTGACATCAAAGACGAGTTAAGGCGTCCTCGGCGGAATGAGCATGGCGGGGAATGACGAGTTCCGGCGTTTTCGGCGGTTAAAGTGTTAAATCAACATAAATAAACCCATTTTGTCTATCTATCAGTCAAACTACATATTTAGGTTCATTCATTTACACCCCCCCCCCCCCACACACACACACTTATATAATGTATTATACTTCTATATACTATCTAATTTCTATTTTATTATAATATAACTAAATCATACTATTTATTCTACACCATATTGGTACAGTATTATACAATATTGATGATACATGAACAAACATGAATGCACCATTTGCCATTCAGCGTGGGAGGGCTTGTTTAAGCGATTGTCTGCTTAAAGGGATAGTTCAGATTTTTGGAACCCTAGCCTTATTCCTTTCTTACTAATGATGATGTAGATCGGTAGAGTCCTTTCTCAGGACAGCCTATGCTGCTCGTACTGGATACCCATAGCTCTGGCTAGTTAGTCACACAACTAAAGAAAAGTCAATGGGGCCATCTGTGACATGCATAAGATGTGTTAACACAGGTGTAACCATATAGTAATTAACCATTTTCATTGGTTTACCAAGGTAGATATAGAACAATCTATGACGAGCCCTGAAATAAATGCAGAAACCTACTTCGGGTGCATTGTGGAGTAGGTTTCAGGGTTGGTGCAGACTTCCCTTGACTTTGAATTAGTTTTGTCGTTACCTAGCTGGAACGGAGAGCATCTAGTATGAAGAACAGCATGGATTATGCTTTAGGAACCTGCCGATTGACAACCTTAATTAGTAAGTACTGTCTGACTTGTCTTGACTTTGATAGGTAAACATGTGTAACCATATAATTATTTAAAAAAATAATTTGTCTAAATTCTTTCTTGATATAAAAGATAACTCTCCTGATATATAAGATGACTTCCCTGATCTAAAGGAGAACTCTTTCCTGATATAAAAGATAACTCTCTCCTGATATATAAGATGACTTTCCTGATCTAAAGGAGAACTCTTTCCTGATATAAAAGAGGACTCTTTCCTGATATAAAAGATAACTCTCTCCTGATATATAAGGGAACTCTAGCTCTTTCCCTCTTTTTGTCCTCTTTTCTCTTCCCCTTCCTGGTTAATCTTCATTAACCCTCACCCCCAACTCTCCCCTATCCTTTTTCCCTCTCTCCACTCTCTCCCCCTTCTACATCCACATCACTCCATCCACTTTCTCTCACCACCTGTAGAAAATGGGAGTGAACCTGACCACCAGCAACAAGGAGGTGGTCAATAAGAGTGATGTGTTGTTCCTGGCCGTGAAGCCCCACATCATCCCCTTTGTCCTGGATGAGATCGGCCCAGACATTGAGGACCGACATCTCATAGTGTCATGTGCTGCTGGCGTCACTATTAGCTCCATCGAGAAGGTGAGTCTCTCTGTCTCTCCATCTGTCTCTGTCTCTCTCTTCTTTTTTTTGAACAAATGTTTTTTATTTACCCTTTTTTACATAAAACCAGACACACAATACATTAACAGTAGAAATCCACAATAAATCACAGGACTATGATCGACATAATAATAACAATAATGACAGTCCAGTACTTAAATCAAAATAAATGTAGATTAAAAGATATACCCATAATAAATACAATACAATACATATGCTCTTGCTCGCTCTTCCCCCCCTCAGGACCCCCTCTTGGACAATCCATCTATTATTTCGTTTAACACCAGGAATTACAAATTCATATGCTATCCTTTATCCTCTCCACCACATCTAACCAGATTGCTATGCTGGCTTCATTAACACCTAAAATTTGTGCGGTAGATATCTCTAGATAAATCACATCGAGATAGGTAAGAACCCATACCTTCCGGCACATTTTATCCGGTTGAATCCAGCGTGATGCTATCAGCTTTTTAGCAGCCGTAAGACCGGACAAAATTAGTCTCTTTACCTGTATAGAGGCTGCTAACTGAGAAACATCATTAAACAACAATACCGAAGGCAGTACAGGTATGGTCAGAAATAAAAATTCTGATAATTGCGTGGTTACTTCTTCCCAGAATATCTTAACAGGAGGGCATTCCCAATACATATGCATAAATGTACCAATATCACCGTTTAAACATAAGGAGCATCGAGAGTCTTGTTTGAGCCCCATTAGGTACAAACGTCTAGGAGTTAAGTAAGTCCTATGAATAAAATTAAGATTAATCTGTTGATGATCCGGGTTGCGTGATGACAACCGTACGTTTGCCCAAACTTCATCCCAATCAAAATCTTCCAAGTTTGGTATATCCTTCCTCCAGACTAAGTCTAGAGGAAGGACCGTCTCTCTCTCTTTCTGTCTGTCTCTCTCTTTGTCTAGATGTCTGTCTCTCTGTCTATTCACAGGTCTGGTCATGGAGATAACAAAGTCACTTGATGTCTCTTGTCTCCAGCGTCCTGCTGCTCTTTGTTTTGTCCGTTTTCACGCCACTGTTCCCCTTATTGTTTTAACTTCCTATTGATTTGCATAATAATAATCTTCGTCAAAACCTGCCGACACAGTGGCCCCTCGTCTCCCTCTTCAAGCACCCGTTGTCTCTCTCTCTCCCAGCTCTCTGTATCTCCAGTTCAATTCAATTAAATGGTATTGGCACGCCTCCAGAAGCCAGTGTTCAGCAGCATGCTGATGTGTGTAACATTACCCTTCTCCTCTTCACACCTCTTCTCTGTCCCCGTTCTCCCCTTCACACCTCTTCTCTGTCCCCGTTCTCCTCTTCACACCTCTTCTCTGTCCCTGTTCTCCCCTTCACACCTCTTCTCTGTCCCCGTTCTCCTCTTCACACCTCTTCTCTGTCCCCGTTCTCCTCTTCACACCTCTTCTCTGTCCCCGTTCTCCTCTTCACACCTCTTCTCTGTCCCTGTTCTCCCCTTCACACCTCTTCTCTGTCCCCGTTCTCCTCTTCACACCTCTTCTCTGTCCCTGTTCTCCCCTTCACACCTCTTCTCTGTCCCCGTTCTCCTCTTCACACCTCTTCTCTGTCCCCGTTCTCCTCTTCACACCTCTTCTCTGTCCCTGTTCTCCCCTTCACACCTCTTCTCTGTCCCCGTTCTCCTCTTCACACCTCTTCTCTGTCCCCGTTCTCCTCTTCACACCTCTTCTCTGTCCCTGTTCTCCTCTTCACACCTCTTCTCTGTCCCGTTCTCCTCTTCACACCTCTTCTCTGTCCCCGTTCTCCTCTTCACACCTCTTCTCTGTCCCGTTCTCCTCTTCACACCTCTTCTCTGTCCCTGTTCTCCTCTTCACACCTCTTCTCTGTCCCCGTTCTCCTCTTCACACCTTCTCTGTCCCCGTTCTCCTCTTCACACCTCTTCTCTGTCCCCGTTCTCCTCTTCACACCTCTTCTCTGTCCCTGTTCTCCTCTTCACACCTTCTCTGTCCCCGTTCTCCTCTTCACACCTCTTCTCTGTCCCCGTTCTCCTCTTCACACCTCTTCTCTGTCCCCGTTCTCCTCTTCACACCTCTTCTCTGTCCCCGTTCTCCTCTTCACACCTCTTCTCTGTCCCCGTTCTCCTCTTCACACCTCTTCTCTGTCCCTGTTCTCCCCATCACACCTCTTCTCTGTCCCTGTTCTCCCCTTCACACCTCTTCTCTGTCCCTGTTCTCCCCTTCACACCTCTTCTCTGTCCCCGTTCTCCTCTTCACACCTCTTCTCTGTCCCTGTTGTTCATCTCTCCTGTTCCTCTCTCTTCTGTCCATCTCTTCTTTCTATCTGCTCTTCTTATATCTCTTCTTTCTATCTGCTCTTATCTCTTCTGTCTATCTCCTCTTCTTTCGATCTTCTTCCTATCTACTCCATGCTATGCTTTCACAGAAGCTGGTCCAGTATCGTGCTGCTCCTAAGGTGATGAGGTGTATGACTAACACTCCAGTCGTTGTGAGAGAGGGAGCTACTGTCTACGCCACGGGAACACACGCTCAGGTGAGGAGAGAGAGAGGGAGAGAGAGATGCAGGATGAGTTGACACAGTGTTGTGATACAAGTGCAGGATTGCTGCCAGTTCACTGTGATAGAAACTAGGACTATTCATATTTTTTTTCCCATAGGAAGATTTGGAGCCAATTTTTTAACATTGTTGAATTGCCATCAAATCTTCCCTTGGCACTGATTGAAAATGAACGTGTATCACTATTTCTCAAGTGTTTTTCAGGGCTATCTGTAGAGTAAGGTTTGAACCCTCCATGCAGTCGAGAACAGAAACCGAAACCGCTGTTAATTAATGTCTATTCTATCAAGAGCACTAATTTAAAATGATTTCTCACCCAGTATCGGTGCATCCCTAGTTTGAAATAACAACCATCTCAAGTTTTACGTGTTTTGAATTTCTTGAATGGATTGATTTTAAAACTGGAAGAGTGACTGATGGGATAGGGCTGGCTATCGGCACCTATTCGATTTAGATTTTGATTCAATAAGGCTATTGTTGTCAAAAGATGTGATTTTGTCAACTGAGTTTCCATAGTAGTTCAGCAGAAACTCGGTGCAAGCACAACTAGAGGAATCTGCAGAAACCCTCTCACATCCGTGGAAAAAAGGCATAGATTACAAGATTGATTTGGGGATTTTAAGATTCAATGCAAATGGGATGATTCAATATCTTTACATTCTCCATCCACCCACACACTCCCTCCCTCCAGGTGGAGGATGGTAAGCTACTGGAGCAGCTGATGGGCAGTGTGGGCTTCTGCACTGAGGTGGAGGAAGACCTAATCGATGCCGTCACTGGACTCAGTGGCAGTGGACCCGCCTATGTGAGTGACTGGCGGCTGCTCGACCTATCGGAAAGAGGAACATGCGAGACGTGACTGACAGACACCCCGAATCCGAGAGGGGATGGATGATATATGGTCTTGCCTTGTGACTGATTTTAAGTGATCAAGTACTCAGAGTGTCTGTAAGGAAAGCTTGTTTAACATTTCTCTCCAACCTCACTTTTCTGTCATTGTGTGTGTGGCCTATAACAAAAAGGCACATAAGTTCTAAACGGATTCACGTAATAATGACCAAATGTTACGGAAAGCTTCATCATGGGGCAAGGACACACACTGACGCATAGCCACGTGTGTTTGCATGCGCAGTCGCAGCTATTGTGAATTCGCGCTTGTCGAGTATTTGATCAGACGGGTGAAAATCTTCTTGACACAACTGTGTTATAGCCCTGGTCTCACCAGCTTCCTCCTCCCGCTCTCCCCTCCAGGTGTAGACTGTTGAGGTCTGCAAGAAGGCACAGTTACCCTGTATGGAGCGATGGAGGAAAGGAACAGCTGGAATAATGTTCCTCTGTTTACATTTTTCCATTTCCATTTTGTCATTTAGCTGACTCTTTTATCTAAAGCGACTTACAAGTTTTGTACAACAAGACAGCAGGAAGAGTACAACTCTATCAGCTGAGTAACAACTCTGTTGTCAGCAGATGGTTTCATATAATAGTACTGTAGAACTTTTCTATCCTCTCACTCTGCATAAAAGTCTGGCTCGTCTGTGAGGAGGCGGTGAGGTAACCTCGACCTCCGGAGGACTGCAGCCTGTAGTGGGCGAGTTCCAAGAGTCGGAAATAAGTGAGGATGGAGGTCAGAGGAAACTAGACAACTGGCATTAATTGAGCTGTAAACGTTCTTTTGCCGGCAAACGGATCCATGTATTTTCTGTGCCCTTGGCCCCTGTAATACACATCTTTAAGCACCCACACACAAAATGAGCCTTCTCTCCATGTTTTGACGTCGACATGATGGTACTGTTGCCCTAAAGGAAACTCTTGGTGTGCTTCCTGTTTGACAGGCGTTCACAGCCCTGGATGCTCTGGCTGACGGAGGAGTGAAGATGGGTCTGCCCAGGAGACTGGCTGTTAGACTGGGTGCTCAAGCCTTACTGGTCAGTTGTGCGTCTGTCTGTCTGTCTGTGTCTGTCTGTCTGTCTGTGTGTTGCGAGACTGGCTCTGGTTGGTTGTTGAGTAGTCTTGTTGCTCTATTGGTCTGTTACAATAGCAGAATATTATACATTATTTTATTAATATTATTATTAGAAATGATGGTCGACCGATAGTGGATTTTTAAAAGCGGATATAATAACAATAGTTTGAAGCAGGAAAGGGCTGATAGCTGATTAATTGGTCGGTATCCGCTATCTTGAGGTGAGAAGTCAAGAGACTCCTTTTTGAAATCGACCAAACCGATTAATTGGTCGACCTCTAAAAGGCATACTGGCTGGAGAAACCAAGTTTATATATATTTTTTTTTAATCTACTTTTTCTCCCCATTTTTCTATTTTTCTCCCGTCCCCAATTTCGTATTGTCCAATTATACCCTCCCCTGTCTCGAACGATGTTAGACCATGCCTCCCACAAGCCGGCTGCAATGTGGACGAAGCCTTGCATCACGTGTCCCCTCCGGTACTCGAGGAGGCAGCCGTCGCATCTTTTCACCTGCACAGCGTGATCTCTCAGCGGCGAGGGTGCGTGGGAGGGACACGCCGCCCTCGTCGCTTCCTGATTCTACTGCGCAGGCGCACCAACCGACCTGTAGGAGTCGCTGTCCAAAACGTCCGATCCCCACCCACCAGCTTCCCACCCCCTAATACTGTATTAGTATGAACGACCAGCCAAGCTGGTAGCAACGCCGAGAGCTGGGCTCGAACCCAGCATCTCCTGCGTTGGTGGCGAGCGCCGTGCCCACTGCGCCACCTAGCCGCCCTCGCAAGTTTTCTTTTAAAGGGGTACTATTTTACTATTTCTTTCACTATTTGGGCAATTTTACACAATTCCTGTGAGTTTATGGAACACATCTGTAAGTTTTTTTTTCAAAAAAAATCATTGTTTTGTATTTTTAATCAAGTACTCAAAAACAGCATTTTTCTACCTCAAAATTTTAAGCTGTTTTGATACGCGGACCCGAAGGACGAGAATGCGATTTGAGTGACAGAGAGAGAGAGAGCGGAAATAGAGGTGGAGGTGCTGCGAGTGGTCCCAGAATGTTGCCATGTAGGTGGCAGTTGGCTACAAGCATAGACGGGGTGGGCATTATTATGCAGATGAGAAACCTCTGCTAAATTTCAGATGACTCACTTGAGTGAGGGACAATATTGTGAGATGAGAATTGGAAGAATGCGCCAAATTGAGAATTAGAGACATAGATCCTATTAATATACTGTAAGTCCACATAGCTAGAAAATAATGCTAAACACTGGAAAAGGCCATTTATAAGATAGTTCCCCTTTAATTAAAGTAATTGCTTTCGGCAGGGTTCATACAGGTGCTTGGAATCTTGGTGAAAGCTTGAACTTTGATTTGGTGTTTTTGTAGTTGGAAAATCAATCAATCAATCAATCAACCATGTACCAAACAGGATAAAGTAGCCTGTAGTGGACCGTGTTCATAAATAATTAATAATGTAATTTCACCTGGATGACATTCTTCAGTGACACACTATTTAGAACACTCTGTTTCCATTGGAGCAAATAATGTAATATCACAGGGATTTATGAATGGATTCGGATGGCAGATATAGCAAAGCAAATATTAATTATTAAACAAGGGTTATATTCTTTTCAAGTGACATGGCAAAAACAAATTCTCTCCCCTCTCTTTCTCCTCTCTTCCTCTTCCCTCTCATACTCTCTCCTCTCCATGTTATTTTTCTCCAGGGAGCAGCTAAGATGTTGCTAGAGTCTGAGCAGCACCCTGGCCAACTGAAGGACAACGTGTGCTCACCAGGGGGCGCCACCATCTACGCCCTGCACTTGCTGGAGAGTGGTGGCTTCCGCAGTCTGCTCATCAATGCCGTGGAGGCCTCCTGTATCAGGACACGGTGAGACACAAGCTCTTGTTTACTTTTAAACACGCACTACTTTCCAAACAGGCTGGGGTTCAGACTCTGGGAACTTCTCCCATAATGACCGTCAGCCAAAATGTATTTTGATGCTTTTTTTTAAATTATTATTATTTTTTTTTTTATTTAATGCACAGCAGCTGTCCAGAATCAAACGTGTTCCAGCACATATAGCTTTCCTCAGCATTTGTGACTAATCTGACAAAATGCTGACAAAGTACTTTTAAATACTCAAACCTGTTTGTTTCTTGTACTTATACTGTTACTGCGTATTAAAAAGCCTTTTTGATCCAGCTCACAGCTCCGGCGTTGTCACCAGCTTGGCTGGCCGTTCACACTAATACAATTGGCTGTATTAGAGGGTGAGAAAGCTGGCGGGGTGGGTCCGGGTCGTTGTAAACAGCGACTCCTACAGTTCGGTCGGGGCGCCTGCTCAGCGCGGATAGGATCTAAGGGGGGTAGTGTGATCCTTCCACACGTTACACCCTCTCAGTGAGAGTCCGCGCTGCCAGGTGAAACGAAGCGGTTGATTGGCTAGACGTGTGTCGGAGGAAGCACGTGATAGCCTCCACTCTCCCAGACCGACTGTGGGGGGTAAGTGTGCAGCGACCAGGAAGGGGATTGGGAATTGGCATAACGACTAACATTGGGATGGGAGAAAATCAGAGGAAAAAGGAGGGGGGGAAAGATAAAAAAAAAAAAAAAAAAAAAAAATTGAAATATATATATATATTTTTAAGTGATGACAATCAAGTTATCCCCTTGAGTTAATATATTGAACAACTGTGTCCATATTCAAACAAACGAATGGCCGATGGGAACTGTCACAGTTGTCCACACAGATGTTCTCCAGACAGCTCCTGCTGTCATCATAGAGGGATCTTGTCTCTAGCTTTAGGGGAGGGGCTTGATGTCTACAAATTGACTCTACTGTCCAAATTGGGTTGACAGGAGTGGCTCAGGAGGTAGAGTGGTAATCTGGTAATCGGAAAGGCTCCCGGTTTTTATTCCGGCTCCTCCCGGCAGTGTGTCGAAGTGTCCTTGAGCAAGACATTTAACCCTGCTCCCGATGAGCAGGTCGGAACCTGGCACGGTCACCTCCGCCGCCGGTGTGTGAGAGAATGCGAGGCACAAGTGCTTTGGATAAAAGCACTATAAAAAGAAAGCAGTCTATAATCCTAGGAATTACCAGGGCCCATATTTATAGAATAGGAGTACTGATGTAGGATTAGTGCTCTCGTCATATTACCATTATACACCTCACTTTGACTTATTAGCCAAGCTGGTCTCAGGTCAGCACTCCTACTTTCAGATTTGATAAATATAGAATTCCATTTTGTTTCTTTGTTTTTGTTGAACATAACTTTTGGTGAATACGACTTGTATAAAACAAAGCCCATGTTTCCAGACTCACCTCTTGTGGTTCTCTTGCCCCCCTCCCCTCCCCTCCCCAGGGAGCTGCAGTTTCTGGCCGACCAAGAGCGCATCTCCCCTGCGGCCATAAAGAAGACCACGCTGGACAAGGTCCTGCAGCAACCAGGCGTCACTGTCAGCGGATCGGCCAACGGCAGACCGGGACTGAGTCTCTTCAATAACCGCGGCCCAGGAGTCAAGAAGAACAACTGAGTGGACACAGGGAGAGAAACACACACATGCATCGCAAAACAACCTCCATCTTAACCACAAGTCTCATTCTCTTGAAACAAGGGGAAATATCTGCCAAGAGACAATTTCACTTGTTTGAGTAAAATTCTGCTTGTTTTTAAAGGATTTTCTCACAAGGGTGATTATCTTGAAATAAAATATATTATTACTTGTTTCAATACATTTCTTGAAACATGTTAAATTGACGTATCTCAAACCAGTTTGTCCAATGAGGGAAGCAACAGTTGTGATTGGAGGATCAAGAAAAGAGGGCAGGGTTTGAGATGGGTCCATCCATTGTATTGAAATAAGTGAAACTGTCTCACCCCATTGGCTGAATTTATTCTCACAAGAACATGACATTTTTAAGATGGAACACAAGATTGAATTACTATGGTGGAGATTTATTTTTACAGAGCACATTAACACACATGCATTAACACTTATTCATAAACATACGGTTTTGGGTACGTTACTCAAAGAAAAAAGTAATATATTCCTCATTACTACAGTAATTTCAAAAGTAATAATATTACATTACTTATTACTCTCTGGGAGTAGTAATTTGTTACGCTACTTATTACATTCTTTCTGTTACACCTCCCCCCAATCCAATGAACCGTCATCCCAAGAAAGCTTTTTATGTTTTTTATAGCTTCCATTTTGTTACTGAGAAAAGTACTTGTTACTTTGGAAAAGTAATAATATTATTACGGTAGCACGTTACCACCCGACGCGTACGGCACAGATTATGCAACCACGCGGTTTGAAAACACTAAGAGGATGGACTGTGGCCTGTAATCACATCCCAACGATGTGCACCAGATGACGAGGCCTGCGTGGACCCAGCAGAGGAAGAACTCTGACACAAGACCTGCAGAGTTCCAGATAGAGCATGTAGGGTTTTTAAAACGACGAATTAGCTACTGGAATTCTGCAGAAAAGGAGAAATGTCCGCCGAGCTCAGTTTGGGGCCTAACGTTATAAATAACCATGAAGTACCTGTACATAGTGAAATGCATACAATGGACATGGGACTACTTGTGCATACTATGGACCTGGGATTACACACACACACACACACACACGTACGTATGTATGTATGTCAATTGTCAATGTGCCTGCTATGTGTAATGCACAGACTTCTAGCCTTATGCTCTCCACACAACACACACTGTAGAGCAGAAAGATTGTATTTCCCATCTTTTGTTTGTCCGTGTTGGTCCCTAGTCTGTTGAGGGACGTCTGTGTGTCTCCCTCAGAGGAGGCCCTGCAACACACTGATACCATCTTGTATCAAAACATCATTAATTAACCTTTTTGTCTTGTTAATCCCTTTCGGTATAGTTTTCATTCTGTCATTTTCAATTCATTTGTAATTTGGCAGACAGTGTTATGCCGATAAAAAAGTGACTGAAGAATATATGAGCTGAAGAAGAATTGATACTTTTCTTTTTTATGTTTACATGGTGTTTTTGACCCGAGACGTGTTGCTCGCATATCAAGGTCATTGCAAAATCATGTCTCATTCATGTTTTGTTCATATCTCATCCTATCTTTAGGTCCTTTTGGGTCTAAAAGCCCACCCCAAGCTATATTCGCCCCGATATTCCTCACTAATGATTAATGAAGGCATTCGTATAACGTTGATTTCTCTCCAAAAGGGGAATGTAATATTATTATCTGAAAGTGCAAATGGAAAAACCTTGATATCTGTGGCGACACACAGAAGTAAAGTTGAAGTATTCACCTATGTTTTATGATGTGTAAGAAGTATTTGCATCAGCCAAAGCTATCAGGCCGTCCCAAATGTATTTTGTATTGAGTTGCTTTATATTTCTACGTCAACAATGTTGTGTTTTTCATTGTCGTGAAAGGACTTGTTAACTTGGCATATCCGTCACTCGGATGGTCTGCCAGTTGAAAAGCCAGTTATAATTAAAGGTGCAACTATAATGTTGTTTCAAAGTCACTTTGTCCTACGGATCCTATCCCTGCTGGCCGTGGATTTAACCACACGTGGCCACAATGGGACACTTTTGAGATGCACCCTGACCTGCAGATGGCGTCCTGCGATCAACTTAGGCCTTCTGTGAAGATCTAGGATCAGTTTACCATCTCCACATGCCAACCTTAGCCACTAGAGAGGGGGTGACTTGAAACTGACCCCGAATTAAATGAAGTCTCTTCCAAATGTGTAAAATGTCATTAGGCGAGGCATGCCTTTCATAAGTGTGGAGATGATTGGCTAATGTTTCACCTCCAACTCTTCCTCCCTCTCAGTTGTTTTAGTTCCCCCCCCCTGTTATTGCCTCTCGATCTTCCCAGGTTAACTTTTTTTCAGAACCAAGTACAAGTACTTAACGATACAGAGTACATACTAATACCATTGCAGTTCTAAAATTGGCTTTGAATACATAGTTTTATTTTCATCAGATGTTCCTCACTTTCTGGCAAGCAAATGAAATGTATAATTTGAACATGAGATTTTGTGTTTTCCTGAACAAACATGACACTGAGTAGTAGTAGTATCGGGAGTAGTTTTATGAGTACTTGAGCACTGTATCGGACCCGTTCGCCATTGACCATTCGACCAGGGCATCCAAACAGCCTAAAAAGTTGTCAGAATGAAAGGTTTTTTTTCTGACATCGACCTTTAAAGACCACTGTTGTTTCAATGTGGTTTAAACTGCAGCATTGAGATGAGATGAGGATTTTATTTTATTTTAAATCTTTATTTTTAACATGTAAATACAAACAAAATAAAACAAAAACACAAATAATTTATCTCTAGCAATGGAATAAAAAAATGTGTTTTACAAAAACAAAACAAAAAGAACATAACTCAATTTACATGTTCGAAAAGGAGTAGGAAGAAGTATACACTTATTAATCCTACCCCTTTTCCACTACTCAAAATGAATGTAATTTCTTACTAATTTAAAACCTTACAAAACAAATATATATATAAATATATGCAAAACATTAACAAAAAAAAATATATATATATATATATATATATATATATATGCAAAACATGAAGAAAAGAAAAATGTAAACACCCGTGAATGTCAAATCCCTTCCTCATCCCTGTACCTCGTGCAAATAATTTCTTTATAACTCAGTTTGAATTGTCTTATGTTTGGGCATTGCTTTAGCACAATATTCAGACTGTTCCACAGTTTCACTCCAAATCAAATCAAATTTATTTATAGGGCCCGACAACACACGTTAATGTCCCCATGGGCCGTACAGGTCTTCTTTAAACAAGTCAAGAAGAAAACATAATAAGTCAAGAACAGAACAAGAACACCATAAGGTCCAAACATTTTTAGATGAATGCAAATAAATGAAAGAATGCAAGCACTCCCAGACATACCCCACGCGAAGGTAAGGAAAAACTCACTAAAACCTAACAATAGGGAAAAAAGCTCCACAGGCAGTGTGGAGGAGAGAAACCTTAGAAGGGCCATTCAAGGGGGGATCTCCCTTCTTAGATGTTGGTGATAGTAGTGTTGCAGACGGACAGTTGGTAAGCATGCACTCATGTGTGTGGTGAAACACAGATGAGTGCATGCAATAGCAACTGAACATTTTGAAAGATTAAAGATAGAGTTGATAGCGGATCTATTTGAGGCACAGGGGCGGCGCACATATGGAAATGCAATGTCTTCTCCTGGTAGTACGTACACTAAGAACTTTTTAATTGAGTTCTCCCCTCAGATTATAACCCCCTCTGGCCCTCTCTTTCAAAGAACAGTTTTTGAATCCTGGAAGTACATTTCAAACGGAGCCAACACTGCCTCAGAGATCTGTATGCACTCCTGACGGCATCTACAAAGGTTCTGGGAAGGTCTTTCCTATGCCAGAATGTACACTGGCTGAATGAAGGGTATACCGTTTTGACATCTTTGTGATGTTTACTGCGTTATTCCTCGCTACCCCTGAGCAATGTATTTATACCAATAGATAAATAATAAATGGTATTTATTATGACGCATGGCAGTGTCTGCTCCAATAAAAGCTCAGACTGAGCGGCAGTTTCCTGAGCTCATACACACATCTACAACACACCTGTGAAGTTTTTATACGAAGGGACAGGGACTCGTACTACTAACCACTTAATTTCATCCTGCAACTTCTGGAATCATAGGGAAAAGGGGTGTGTGACTTTTTGAGGTATCTATGACTGGATTTATGATGTTATTAGAACACGTTTAATTTAATATTTAGAAACTAAATAGTATAAAAGATAATACTAATAAAATAAAAATATAAAGAAATCCAGATGTAAAAAATCCCCCAGCTTGACGAGCATGACGCTTCTTGGAAATAAATGGATCTGTTACAATCTACGGCAGTCTCTCCCTCCTGTACGAGCCTCATCCAGTCCCGTACACAGACTAGATACTATGTTTACCATAAATAGACATATGCAAATACATTATTCCTCACTGGCCCAGAGATAGGTTGTGATTGGTTGGCTTGAGGACACGCAATCCAATTTTAGAAGCTTTCTGTCAGCAGAGCAGGACATATGACCAGAGAGTGGGATCATGGTCTGCTGCTGTCCAGCCCTCTGTCTCCTCTCAGCAGAAGAGGGCACATTATTCCACATGAGTTTGGAAACCTAGCCAAAGAGCGCATGCTGGATGATTTTTGAATTATGGTTGTGGTGGGAGGCTGAACTTACTTCTGGGATAGGTTATGAGATTGTGTGGTAATTTAAATACCTGGAAAAGTGCATCTCGTTCCCTACAAGTTTAATGCTGTGAATTATCAAATGTTTAGGCCTTATTTTTGTTCCTGGTTTAATGTTTTTTGGGGGGGGATTAACAGTGGCGTATGGGCGGCTTTGTGGCAGAATGAGATAGACCTATATGTCTATGCTAGTAATGCACAGGTACATAATGACAATGCAGAATTACATTGCTAAAGTGAGTTTGTGAAGAGCCATGTCTGTCCTCATTATAACTGAAAAATGTCTAGCCGTCGTGCGATTAGTTTATTTTCCTTAAACTAATACATACACACACCAGTGTCCCTTGATTAAATTGCGCCTGGCGTGCTCTCAGTACACTCGGGGCACTGTTTATTTGTGCTCCCAATGGTTTTTCCCCGCTGCTGAAGTGTCTGGATAATCCTCCTTTTATTCCCGTCACTGTCCGTTAAGATTAGTCGTTCCAAGAGAGACTTCCATTTGCCTCTCATTATTAGACTCCTGCTACCTTCTGTCGGTCGGCTGGCTTTGAGCACCTCTCTCTGCCTCCAAAGGTGGAGAGGAGACGCACTGTGTCAATCACCTTGACACAGGCAATGAGTGTCATGGTGGCAGTTCAATGGTAGCTAATCCTGAGTGCGGGTGGGTGGATGGGCTTGTTTTTCTAGACGTGTGAGGACCAAATGTCCACTCCAAGAATGAAAAGATTAGTAACATCCTTTCTTTTTGGCACATTTGGTCGACCTTCATGAGGAAAGGGGCCTATTTCAGGGGTTAGGGCTAGAAAAGGTTAGGGATATAATGGTCATGGTTAGGGAATAAATAAATGTCAGTCAATGCAATGTCCCTATGAGTATAGTAAACCACTGACTCTGTGTGTGTGTGTGTGTGTGTGTGTGTGTGTGTGTGTGTGTGTGTGTGTGTGTGTGTGTGTGTGTGTGTGTGTGTGTGTGTGTGTGTGATAAGAGATAAGTGTGAGCATGTGCACGGTCCCAGTATGTGGTCTATATCCACAGGTAGGCCAGATGCTCTCTGTCATCTCCATTCAATCAATGGAGTCAATGACCTTTTCACTAACATGGTTGTTTGCATACTGCATCAAGGCCAGGAGGCGTGCAGGAAACCAAGATGATTGACAAAGATCTAAGGCAGCGGCCTGTCTCCAACCAGTAGCTCGCAGCCTGCCTTTGAGTTGCTCACAAATCACTCTCTGATACGTTCCATCACAAGCCACGAGGTAGAGCTCCAGCTGCTTGATCATGTGCATGTTTCACTCACAACACCCGCTTCATCCCGCCGCTGTTCAGTCAGGAGCACTCTCGTCGTGTTCAGTCAGGAGCACTCTCGTCGTGTTCAGTCAGAAGCACTCTCATCGTGTTCAGTCAGGAGCACTCTCATCGTGTTCAGTCAGGAGCACTCTCATCGTGTTCAGTCAGGAGCACTCTCGTCGTGTTCAGTCAGAAGCACTCTCATCGTGTTCAGTCAGGAGCACTCTCATCGTGTTCAGTCAGGAGCACTCTCATCGTGGCTGTTCAGTCAGAAGCACTCTCGTTGTGTTCAGTCAGGAGCACTCTCATCGTGTTCAGTCAGGAGCACTCTCATCGTGTTCAGTCAGGAGCACTCTCATCGTGTTCAGTCAGGAGCACTCTCATCGTGTTCAGTCAGGAGCACTCTCATCGTGTTCAGTCAGGAGCACTCTCGTCGTGTTCAGTCAGGAGCACTCTCGTCGTGTTCAGTCAGGAGCACTCTCATCGTGTTCAGTCAGGAGCACTCTTGTTGTGTTCAGTCAGAAGCACTCTCGTCATGTTCAGTCAGGAGCACTCTCGTTGTGTTCAGTCAGGAGCACTCTCGTCGTGTTCAGTCAGGAGCACTCTCGTCGTGTTCAGTCAGGAGCACTCTCGTCGTGTTCAGTCAGGAGCACTCGTCGTGTTCAGTCAGGAGCACTCTCATCGTGTTCAGTCAGGAGCACTCTCGTCGTGTTCAGTCAGGAGCACTCTCATCGTGTTCAGTCAGGAGCACTCTCATCGTGTTCAGTCAGGAGCACTCTCGTCGTGTTCAGTCAGGAGCACTCTCATCGTGTTCAGTCAGGAGCACTCTCGTCGTGTTCAGTCAGGAGCACTCTCGTCGTGTTCAGTCAGGAGCACTCTCGTCGTGGCATCTCATTCCGTAATTGTTTCAAACGTAATCAGCAAATAGCACATTCAAACTGGTGATCACACAACTCATGCCACAGTAATTATGAATAAGCCATGATTCATTCAGCTGAAATCTTTTTTTAATCAAGAAATGGCTAGAAAAGTGTACCAATCATACCTTAGTTGTGTTGTGTGGATGGTTGAGCCAACTATTAGATCTATAATACTAGCTCTTATTGGTAGAACCCATACGTTTATTGTTTATATTACAAATGTATTTAGCCCATAAGAAAGAAAGTAAAAGAAGAACAGTGTAGGGTAAACGTCCCTATTAAGCCCACGTACCATATAAGCCCACTTGCAACTTCTGAGTCTAATTGAAAAAAACGGCATCATAATTTTGTGCTGTGTAATATTCCTTCCAATTAAGCTGCTTCCTACCTACATGCTAGTTGTTTTTGTAAACCAGATGAACTGACCTTGAGTTATTGAAGCACACATGTGACGTGTGCCAGCTGAGCTGTGAAGAAGTTGCATAAAAACTTGGGTCCTGGCAGGGCGGCTACGTGGCGTAGTGGGCAAGGCGCTCGCCACGAATAGGGAGACCAGCGCTCCACATTGCTTTCAGTTTAGCTGGTCGTTCATACTAATACACATTGGCCGTATTAGGGGGTGGGAAACTGATGGGTGGGGATCGGGCGTTGTGGACAGCGACTCCTACAGGTCGGTTGGTGCGCCTGCGCAGTAGAATCAGGAAGTGTCGGGGGCAGCGTGAGCCTCCCACGCGTTACTCCTCGCCACTGAGAGATCGAGCTGCGCAGGTGAAAAGATGCGACTGCTGTTACCTCAAGTACCGGAGGGGACTTGTGCTATGTATGACTTAGTCAAATCAAATCAAATCAAAGTCCACATTGCAGCCGGCTTGTGGGAGGCAAGAAACAGCGTTCGTGACAGGGGAGGGTTGAATTGGATGATACGAAATTGGGATGGGAGAAAATATAGAAAAATGGGAGAAAAAGTGGATCAAAAAAAAACTTGGGTCCTGGCCTGGGGGGATCCTCAAGAGAACACTTTTTTTTGACATATTTCGACTCATTTGTACTAATTTGTAATAAAAAATTAAGAGATTGATATTTTGAACAAGACATGTTAGAATATTACTTGAAGTATTAATATTGTTTATTTAAAAAATCTAAATATGAGTTTTAGCATGCTATCTACTGTAACTGACCACATGGTGCTAGCACAGTAGCTGCATAGTATGGTTCATTGCAATAGAGCATGATACGCATGCATAGATTACATTTTTGTATGTAGTTTATATTATTATACAGTTCAATGGTCAATAAATGTGCATATTTATCTTAATCTTTTTGTAAATTAACATTTTGATCAGGTGGGCTTAAATGGGACACTAGCTAAAGAAATCTGAACTGTTTGGGGTGGATGTAAATGGGCATAGTTAATGACTTCTCTGCATGATACATTTTTATGATGATACATATATATATTTATTATACATGTCATGTATGTAAAATATTCTGTCTTTGGTCCATTAAATCACTGGTGTTCCCTTTAAGCCCACCTGGGCCCTCATGCATCAACGTGTTCTACGCACAGATCTGTGCGTAACCCGTGCGTACGATCATTTCTAAGCAAAGAGTGGGATTCATCAACTTCAACTTCAACTTGACTTCGTGCTTACATCTACGCACATTTCGGACCTGGCGTACCTCGCGCCCAGTGGTAGAATATATTATTACAACAAGGAAATGAGCTTCTGTGCATAATAACACTGGATGTTCTATGAACCGTAGTTCATTATAGTTCATTGTAAAATAGCAACAGTAGTGTAATTATGGTCAAAACCCTATAAATAGCATTTGGAATAATAGATCTTTCTCTCAGAATGAATGCAGCATGTCATATATGTTACGATGAATTGAAAATGGGGGACCCTGATGTAAACAAGACGAAAGTCTTTCTCTGGTCTGCATCCCCTTAACAATTGTATGTATTGAGCTGTACTGTACTGTACCCATTCTGCAATCTGTTAATAAAGTTCTCATTCATTCATTCATTCATGGTTTATATAGCGTTATCGGAATATACGGGGTGTAGGCTACTGACTGACTGCGCTCCGCGTAGCTTGATTGATTGATTGATTGATTGAAAAGTTTATTAACAGATTGCAGAATGGGTACAGTACAGTACAGCTCAGTACATACAATTGTTAATTGGGGATGCAGACCAACCTTCGTCCTGTTTACATCAGGGTCCCCCATTTTCAATTCATCATAAATCATAAAGCTCAACTCGTTATTATTTTGCGCACAGACCGCCGAAACACGGGAACGTTTTGATTATATTTAAAAGGCTTTACGTTAAACGAAACAAGTGGAATTTCGAAGCTGTAAGCAGAATAAGTCATGAATATAGTGTTCTTCCCCCTTTTTACTGTACAAGAAAGAATAGAAAACGCATTGCAATGACACCATGCAGATAGTGGACAGACTATATGATGGAATTCAAGTTCATGTATTGAAAGGCAGGATACATCATACATGCAGTGAGATTCATTGTTCTTGTATATGCTCTCGTATTATATTGTTTATATAGGCTACCCAATACTGACATCAAAATAGATTGTAGTAGTATGCCTCTAGAAATCATGCAGCAGGTAGAAAATTGACGGGAGATCCATCGCGATTTGGAATAGAATTGAGGAGAACTTTAATCCGTGGGTATTAATCAAACAACAAGGGAAAAGGCAGTCATATTCCAGCGCAGTCTTTATTAGCCGACAACAAAATAGATGCCTCTAAAAATCATATAGCCAATCGAACACAACTAATAAAGGCATTCATATTGTACAGCACGGTTATAATGACACACAACACAACCAACGCCAAACAGTGGTCAACGAACGGTCTTTATTAGTATTTTGAGCTGTCCAGGCAGAATTGCAGCAATGGTCTTAGGGAGCCGTTGATATCTGACATCACCGTTTACAAATCCGCCTTTTATTTATCCACCTCCGTTACGAGGACCTCCACCTCGGTGTCTGTGTAGTTTCTCTTTTTCGTTCGCTTTGCCATCCTCCAACATTCCACGCACAGGGATTCCCTCATGGTATTTGAAGGGGAGGGCCTGACCATATTTGGTTGGTCGGGGCGGTTTTGGTATGCAAATACGTGAAAGCGTGCACGAGCTGCGGCGCAGGGCCAAGGTGGGATTCATCATGACAGGGGTGCGTAGAGCCTGCTTACGCACGTGTGATGAATGCCGACTTCCCTGTGCGTGCGCTAGTTCTAAATTCCGTGCTTACGTGTGGAAGTAGGTCAAGGTCAAAGTCCACGTTGATGAATGAGGGCCTGGTCTTTTTAAGCCCAGTTGACTGTCTCAATGGGAATGTTCTCCCTTCTGACATTTGAACCCCTTTCCATTATAATTTAGTCCTCACCTGATAAATTCAGATCCATAATTCAGATAATTAATACCCATCTTCAGTGATAGTGCATATAGGTCCATATATCCTATCCTAACATTAGCAATAGCCTAATGTGTTAATCTTTACTTTTCAGAGCAGATGACTAGAGAAAAACTACAGTTTGTAGCAATAGAATAGAATAGAATAGAATATAAATACTTTAATCATCCTAAGGGAAATTTGGCACTACAAATCGCTCACAGTAAACATTTGGCAGACAAAACAAATCACAAATAAGAATAACAAAAAATTGCCTAAGAATAAGGAATAAAATAAGCCTAAGAATAACATACTAATAATAAACTACGGTCCGGGATTCACATTTCCTGTGTTATGTATGTACAATCTAATATAAAATATACAGTAAAAAATACAGAGATCGACATTAAGTGTACAGTAAGTGTAATATTGACAATGTTGTTTTAAATGTAAAAGTCCAGGAAGATGGTACTGTCACTCTGTGCTCAGTGATGCAGTGAGGCACAGAGATGCATTGTAAAGTCTGATGGCTGTCGGAATGAAGGACTTCCTGTGCCGTTCAGTGCTACATTTTGGGAGTGTTAGTCTAGCACTGAACATGCTCCTCCTGTCGGCCAAGTCTGTGTAGTGGGTAGCCTATTATGAGGTTATGTGTTTAGCTATATGTGATGACCTAATGTGTAATGTCCAAGACTAATATAATAATGCTTTGTCATTCCTCATCCCTTCAGATCCGTTGCCAGTGGGGCTGGGGCTTCACACGTACTGACTTGCTTGATCTCATTCAAGAATATGTAAATACAAGAGTCTTGAAACACCATTCAAGGATGGAAGACCCGGACGGAAGTGGTACACTTCATGTGGAACCATCAGGAGTTAGGTGTCCGGAAATCAGAACAGTTGAAAAATGTATTAAGGTGAAATGAATTAGGCTGAATTAAATGTGATTGGCCTAAAAATCTAATAAATGTTATTGTTTAATTGTACATCATGAAATTTTGTCATTTACTATCCATGGAACATTAGTACTGAACCAGCAAATTTGTCAGTCAGTCTTCAGAAATCTTGGCTGGACCAGACATTTTGGGTGATTTCAAATGCCAGCAGTACACCATAGGATATAGATACAGACAAAATGACAACACATATTGAAATGTGAAATATTAAGTATTGAAGAGTAATTTCCACCATAGTTTTGATTTGGCATGAATATCGTTTTTTGGCTACACTCCAATTTATTTGGAACATGTTGTAAATTTAGCTTTTTCTGTGTTGACAACACAGCAAATAGGCTGGTAATGCCTATTTCAAATACCATTTACAGGCCATAAGATAAGAGTGGAGACAAAATGAGCAGCTATATTTGTGAGGTTTCTGTCCTTGCTCACTTACTCGCTCCGTTCTTTTAAACCACCTCGCTCTGTTTTCCATTTGTTTCTGTTAATCATTTCATTCCCCCATTCACACGCTTCTTCCCAGAGACGTCGTTGATTGGTTCTCTCCCGTCCACACGCTTTTCAATCACATCCCCCAGCTGTCACTGCTTGTCAATCAATCAATCCCGTATTATTTATACCCCGTTTCCCCACTCAAGTTTTGTTGGATCGTTTTGATATTTTCTGTTTGCATTCGCCGTTCCTGCTGCTGCTTTGTTCCCTGTGCTTTACCTCCAGGATATCCAAGAAGCCTTCCTCTTGGACACCGTTTTCCCGTGGCGACGCGCTCGCTCCGCTGCTGTTCCAGCGCTCTTTACGCACAACGCCTGGGTGAGTTTTTAATGACTGTCTTTGATCAAATTCCGTTTTCGTGTGTTTTTATAACACTGAAGATTACCACCTTTTTATCAGACAGTCACTCACCCAGCGGTTGCCTTTTTGATTGTTTCACTGGGATAATATTTTGACCTAACATCTCCCACTGTGTGTTTATCACACCGAAGATATTATCACATTGGATTGTATTTTGGACTTCGCTCTCAGTGTCTATTTTTGCACCGAAGATATTTTTCACTTGGGATTGTGTTTTGGAACATTGCTCACTGTGTGTGTTTACACGAAGATTAGTTCACTTGGATAACTTTTGTTTTTGGGTACAAGTCACCTCTCCTGTTCTCCTGCTCGTTCTACCTGCACCCTGTGTTGACTCGCTCCCTCTCTCTCTCTCTCGGTCCCGCATCACCTCGGAGATTCTGCCGAGAGAAGTCTGCAGAGCGGCTCTGACGTCAGCATCTGCTACCCCCTACTACCACCTCGGGAGAAGCTGCAGAGCAGCAGAACATTTTCATCCTTGCTTGAATTCCTGTCTTGTTTAGACTCTTCCTATACTATGCTGTTTAATTAGTCTCAATAAACAAGCCCCTGTTTTTGGCAACTCTGAATCCTACTCTCTTGTGTCGTTGCGTTTGGGGTCGGTGTCAAACCATAACATTACGATCCAACCAAAATGACGACCCCAGCCGACACAGAGAGGGTCAGAACCGCACTTGCTAATCAAGTCGAGTTGACCAGGGATCACAGTCTCCAACTAGAGAGGGCTGCGGTGCAGGATCTCAGGGAACAGGTCCTGCCTATTCAAGGGTCAATGGCCGCTCTGGCGGGACAACAATCCGGTATTCTCGCTCAGCTTCACTCGCTGAGCGACACCGTTAATGCTTTACTTCCTTCACATCCTTCAGGAGCATTCACCGCAGCCCCAGCAGATCCCGCACCTCGGGAACCCCGTCTCTCCGTCCCACGGCTGTTCGACGGCAATCCCGAGGAGTGTGCCACATTCATCATGCAATGTGAGTTGGTTTTCCGTCATCAACCAAGCCGTTTTACTGCTCGAGGGTCCCAAGTGGCTTATATGACGAACTTGCTTTCAGGCCATGCTGCCCAGTGGGTCACTTCCTCCTGGGCAATGGATGCAGATTTTGTTTTCTCCTATCCAGACTTCGTGGCGGAGCTCCGCAGAGTGTTCCACCATCCAGCCCGAGGTCTGGACCCCGGAGCCCGGTTGGGGACTTTCCGACAGGGGAGCGGCAGGGTGACAGACTATGTCCTGGAGTTTCGACTGGCGGCGGTGGAGAGTGGATGGAACGACCCTGCACTTCGCCTAACCTTCTTGAGGGGACTCAGTGACGCAGTCCGGGACCAGCTCGCTACCCGGGAGTTGCCCGACTCCCTCGAGGACCTGTTTAGCCTCGTCATCCGCATCGACGGACGCCTCCTGGAGAGAAGGCGCGAGAGGACCCGACTGTTACCTCCTGAGGTACCCCGGATTCCCCGGACGCATGACGTCACTCCTGGACGCCCTGTCCTCAACACTACTGGTGGTAGCAGGCCTCCCCGTTCGGTTCGCGAGGAGGAACCCATGCAGCTGGGACGCTCTCATCTGAGCCAGGCGGAGCGTGAGGCAAGGCTCAGGTCCGGTCTCTGCCTCTACTGCGGAGGTGCGGGACACCGAATCGCCGACTGCCCCACCCGGCCAAAAGATCAGGCTTGCTGAGACCCCGGGAGATCCTGGTGAGCCGTTTTTCCCATTCCCAGCGCCGCGCACCACCTGACCATCTGATGAGCGTCACCCTGGCCTGGGGGGACCAACGTGCCACGGTGGAGGCCCTCATCGACTCTGGGGCAGACGAGAATTTCCTCGACTTCGAGTTCGCTACCCGAGCCAACATTCCACTTGAGGACCTTGTGAGGCCCTTGGAGATCTTCTCGTTGGACCAACACCGCCTGGCCGACATCTCTCAACGCACCGGCCCAGTCGTGCTGACCATCGCTGGGAACCACGTCGAGAGAATCCAGTTCCTCATCACCCAATCCCCCCTTGTCCCGGTGGTCCTGGGTAGGCCCTGGCTCGCGCTGCACGAGCCCCACATCGCCTGGTCCTCCGGTACCATCAAGGGCTGGAGCTCCTCCTGTCACGCCCTGTGTCTGCAGGCGGCGTCCTGTCCCCCGCCCCGGAGGCCCGCTGGTGAGTTGCCTCCGGACCTTTCGTCCATACCTCCCGAGTACCACGACCTCTTGGAGGTTTTCAGTAAATCCAGGGCTCAGGCCCTTCCACCTCACCGCCCCTATGACTGCGCCATCGACCTCCGCCAAGGGGCTCCCCTTCCCGGCAGCCGCCTCTACAGTCTGACCGTTCCGGAGAAGAAGGCGATGGATCTCTACATCTCTGAGTCATTGGAAGCAGGACTCATTCGGCCTTCCTCCTCCCCGGTGGCGGCCGGTTTCTTCTTTGTTGGTAAGAAGGATGGGGACCTGTGACCCTGCATCGACTATCGTCAGCTCAACGAGATCACCATCAAAAACATGTACCCTCTACCTCTCATGAGCTCCACCTTCGAGCCACTGACCCAGGCCTCGTTCTTCACCAAGCTGGACCTCCGGAGTGCCTACCATCTTGTCCGTATCCGTGAGGGCGATGAATGGAAGACCGCCTTCAAGACCCCCAGGGGCCACTACGAGTACCTAGTGATGCCGTTCGGCCTCACCAACGCCCCGGCGGTATTCCAGGCACTCATGAACGACGTCCTTCGTGACATGCTGGAGGTGTTCGTGGTGGTGTACCTGGACGACATTCTCATCTTCTCCAGGACCCTCGAGGAACACATCCAGCATGTCCGCCGTGTGCTGGAGCGCCTCCTCCACAATCGGCTCTTCGTCAAGGCGGAGAAGTGCTGTTTCCACGCCGACTCCGTCGACTACCTGGGCTTCATCGTTGAGAAGGGCTTGACCCGAGCGGATCCTCGCAAGATCCAAGCTGTGGAGGACTGGCCTGAACCCACCACTCGGAAGGAGTTACAGAGTTTCCTCGGGTTCGCCAACTTCTACCGAAGGTTCATCCGGAATTACAGTCAAGTGGCGGAGCCACTTACCAAGCTGACCTCCCCCGCTCTGCCGTTCGACTGGTCCCCAGCGGCATGCGCTGCGTTCCGCTCCCTCAAGAAGAGGTTCACTTCCGCCCCTATCCTGCTCCACCCTGACCCCAAGAGACAGTTCATTGTGGAGGTGGACGCCTCGGATACTGGCCTGGGCGCTGTCCTATCCCAACATTCTCTTTCGGACCAGAAGGTGCATCCTTGCGCCTTCTACTCGCGTCGCTTCCTCCCTGCCGAGAGGAACTACGACACCGGCAATCGGGAACTGCTGGCGGTCGTGGCTGCGTTGGAGGAGTGGCGTCATTGGCTAGAGGGTGCCGAGGAGCCTTTTACCATCTGGACGGACCACAAGAACCTGACGTTCATCCGCGCTTCCAGGCGCCTCAGCGGTCGGCAGGCGAGATGGGCCAGTTTCCTCAGTCGGTTCGACTTCTCGCTGACCTTCCGCCCCGGTTCCCGCAACACGAAGGCCGACTCCCTGTCCCGGTTACACTCCAAGGGGGCTCCACCCTCTGAGGACCCTACTCCCATCCTCCCGGAGGCCCGAGTGGTTGGAGCCATCACCTTGGGCATCGAGGGTGTGGTTAGGCGTGCCCTACGCTTCCAGCGTGCTCCTAGCAACGTCCCTATGCATCGTCTCTTCGTCCCCGACTCTGCCCGGTCCCGGGTACTGCTTTGGGGCCATACCAGCCGGTTCGCCTGCCACCCTGGCGTCCATCGCACGTTCTCCTTCCTGGCTCGTCGTTTCTGGTGGCCCACCATGCGGAACGACGTCAAGGAGTTCGTATTGGCCTGCGCGGTCTGTGCCCGCAGCAAGGCCTCTCACCAGGCACCCTCCGGGCTCTTGCAGCCACTTCCCGTTCCGAGCCGTCCGTGGTCACATGTGGCGCTGGACTTCGTCACAGGTCTGCCCTCCTCCCAGGGGAACACCTGCCTTCTGACCGTGGTGGATCGATTCAGCAAGGGGGTTCACCTCGTGGCCCTTTCCAAGCTTCCCTCGGCGGCCGAGACGGCGGACCTCCTGACTCACCACGTGTTCCGCCTTCATGGGTTTCCCCAGGACATCGTCTCTGACCGGGGGCCCCAGTTCACCTCCCAGGTATGGCGGGCCTTTTGCAAGGGATTGGGGGCAACGGTCAGTCTTTCCTCTGGTTATCATCCCCAGACTAACGGGCAGACGGAGAGGATGAACCAGAGCGTGGAGTCTGCTCTTCGGTGTGTGGCAGCCGAGAGACCGGCATCCTGGAGCCGTTTCCTTCCCTGGGTTGAATACTCCATCAATTCAATGGTCAGTTCCGCCACCGGCCTCTCACCCTTTGAGGTTTCCCTGGGCTACCAACCCCCTCTTTTCCCCGCACAGGAGGCGGAAGTGGCAGTTCCCTCCGTGCAGGTCCACCTCGACCGCTGCCGACGAGTTTGGGAGATCACCAGGACCGCGCTGCTCCGGACATCTGAGCGCGCCTGTCGTGGTGCCGACCGGCGCCGGGTTCCTGCGCCGACTTACCGCCCTGGGCAGAGGGTGTGGCTCTCCGCAAAGGACCTGCCGCTACGGTCCTCGGCCAAGAAACTCAACCCCCGTTTCGTCGGACCTTTCAAGGTCCTGAAGGTACTCAGTCCGGCGGCCCTGCGCCTGAAACTTCCTGCGTCCATGCACATCCACCCCGTGTTCCATGTCTCCCGGGTTAAGCCCGTCTCCCTCAGTCCCCTTATGCCTCCAGCTCCTGATCCTCCGCCTCCCGTGTTGGTGGATGGTCACCCCCAGTGGCAGGTCCGCCGGTTGATGGGCGTTCGTCGGCGGGGCCGGGGGTTCCAATACCTGGTAGACTGGGAGGGTTACGGTCCTGAGGAGCGTAGCTGGGTCTCCCGGCAGCTCATCGTGGATCCCGGCTTGATCACTGACTTCCATCGTGCCCATCCTGACGAGCCGGGTCGGCCTGGTCGCCGGGTGGCTCCCGTGGAGGAGGGGGTACTGTGAGGTTTCTGTCCTTGCTCACTTACTCGCTCCGTTCTTTTAAACCACCTCACTCTGTTTTCCATTTGTTTCTGTTAATCATTTCATTCCCCCATTCACACGCTTCTTCCCAGAGACGTCGTTGATTGGTTCTCTCCCGTCCACACGCTTTTCAATCACATCCCCCAGCTGTCACTGCTTGTCAATCAATCAATCCCGTATTATTTATACCCCGTTTCCCCACTCAAGTTTTGTTGGATCGTTTTGATATTTTCTGTTTGCATTCGCCGTTCCTGCTGCTGCTTTGTTCCCTGTGCTTTACCTCCAGGATATCCAAGAAGCCTTCCTCTTGGACACCGTTTTCCCGTGGCGACGCGCTCGCTCCGCTGCTGTTCCAGCGCTCTTTACGCACAACGCCTGGGTGAGTTTTTAATGACTGTCTTTGATCAAATTCCGTTTTCGTGTGTTTTTATAACACTGAAGATTACCACCTTTTTATCAGACAGTCACTCACCCAGCGGTTGCCTTTTTGATTGTTTCACTGGGATAATATTTTGACCTAACATCTCCCACTGTGTGTTTATCACACCGAAGATATTATCACATTGGATTGTATTTTGGACTTCGCTCTCAGTGTCTATTTTTGCACCGAAGATATTTTTCACTTGGGATTGTGTTTTGGAACATTGCTCACTGTGTGTGTTTACACGAAGATTAGTTCACTTGGATAACTTTTGTTTTTGGGTACAAGTCACCTCTCCTGTTCTCCTGCTCGTTCTACCTGCACCCTGTGTTGACTCGCTCCCTCTCTCTCTCTCTCGGTCCCGCATCACCTCGGAGATTCTGCCGAGAGAAGTCTGCAGAGCGGCTCTGACGTCAGCATCTGCTACCCCCTACTACCACCTCGGGAGAAGCTGCAGAGCAGCAGAACATTTTCATCCTTGCTTGAATTCCTGTCTTGTTTAGACTCTTCCTATTCTATGCTGTTTAATTAGTCTCAATAAACAAGCCCCTGTTTTTGGCAACTCTGAATCCTACTCTCTTGTGTCGTTGCGTTTGGGGTCGGTGTCAAACCATAACAATATTGAGAGGCAAGAGATTACAGATTTGAATAGATCAAGTTTGTATTGTTACATTTAAAAAATACATGTATATATTGATCAATAAATCATGAAGTTGGCTTCAAATGAGAGATTCATGTTTAATTTCAACTATAATGTTCTTAATTAAATTGTGGCAGTATATATAAGAAGTGTCTGCAAACAGGTTTTGGTGGGCTTAAAAGGGACTCACATTAATCTTAATTTTTTAAGTAGCTTTCATAAACAATAAGGTTGGAGACCTTTGATCTAAGGGTTATTTCTCTCTCTCCCACACAAACACACTGCCCCTCCACAGCCCACATTCCTCCACAGTGAGTGATGCTGCTCACCTAATCCTCTCTAAAATTAAAAACTTAGAGACAGGCTGGGAATGTGCCATGGGTGTTTGTGCAATCATATGTGTTCCTGACTGTGTGCACTACCGTGGCCTTATGCATGTGTGTGTGTGTGTTGGAGAAAGAGAAAAATAAATAGAATGTATGTGCATGCATGTGTGTGTGTGTGTGTGTGTGTGTGTGTGTGTGTGTGTGTGTGTGTGTGTGTGTGTGTGTGTATATGTATGTGAGAGAGAAAAAGACAGTATGTGTGTGTGTGTGTGTACGTGTGTGTGCATGTGAGAAATTGTGTGTGAGAGAGAGAGAGAGAGAGAGAGAGAGAGAGAGAGACTGATTCAGAACTGTGATCTGGGCGCTGATATAGTATCTGCTTAGTGCAGCTGTCCAGAGGAAGGTGTAACAGTTAGTCACCACACAGCCAGTGACTCCTGCACACTGGGCTTCCCTTTGAGGCCCTGGCCAACAGGGACCGTAGTACAGTAAAAATAGAGCATGCTCATCTAAAAAAAACAAAACTTAAAATAGAAAAAGTCCACACACTGAGTAAGATATTCAACCATTAAACGTGTCCATATTTGACTCAGTATGCAGGCCCTTTTTCAACACGGGCTGTAATGCAGCAGCCAGACCGTTATTCTGTCTGAATCTGCCTTCATTTCATCCTCTTCATATCTCTGGACATACTGTAATAACTACTCTGTTGGCCACATATACTCTATGTTCATAGTATTCTATTACATCGTCGTCGCAGACATCTGGGGGGGGGGGGGGGGGGGGGGGGGCAGGTGATTGTAATCACATAACACAGGTGATCATTAAATGACAACAGTGGCCAATGAGCTGTGATTATGGCATTTCCGCCATATTGGTGGGAAATGCATGACGCATAATAAGAATAGGTTCATGGGTATTGCACACGCTATAACGTAAATTTGCCTAAACTCGAAGCTATCTCGTTTTTGAGAAACGGTGAAGTAAGCACACAGTAGAAGGCATGCCAGTGATGCTTACAGCGTTGGTCTTTCTTTCTTCAAGATATTTCATTATGGGGTGTAGTTCATTTGTAGTCACAGGTTTTTGCATTTCTAAATTCTGAGAACTGGCTGTGCTCCAAAATACAAACTGAAAAGTTGCTTGCATGATTTAAAGGAATAGTTCAGATGGCCCTATTTACATTTACATTTAGTCATTTAGCGGACGCTTTTATCCAAAGCGGCTTACAAGTTTTGTACAACAAGTCAGCAGGAAGGGTACAACTCTTTCAGCTGAGTAACAATGTTCATCAAAGTGTTGAGTGCTACAGTATGAGTAGACAACATGAGTACAGCAACTTGCAATGGGCCTGGTCTACAAGATACACTACACGACCAAGGTACCCATGTACATGTCAAAATACTTCCCAAAGGTCAGTGAATACCACGATCACAACACCAGAGGGAGCTCCACAAATCATGTTAAACCCAGATTCGGCTCAAACAAGGGACTAAACACGTTTCGCAATTATGCCACATCAATGTGGAACGCCCTACCTAAAGCTGTAAAGGAATGTGAATCACTACCCACTTTCAAAACCACTCTCAAAGAACACCTACGGAAGATTGCAATTCGAAACTGGCCCCTGTAAATGTCCTAACCCAACCCCCTCCAATGTACAATAAATTACCTAGTATGGTTGTCAATATTCCAATGTACAGTTTTGCTTGTTTGTACAGTGTTCCCCCCCCAACCCCCTCCAATGTACAGTAAATTACCTAATATGGTTGTCAATATTCCAATGTACAGTTTTGCTTCTAGTTATACAGTGCCCCCCCCCCCCCCCCCCTCCTACCCAACCCCCCCCCCCCCCCACCCAACCTCCTCCAATGTACAGTTTTTACGGCAAATGTATATACTCTCTTTTCTGGACTCTTTTTGTATCACAAACAGTACTGTATTTGCAAATCTGGTATGTCATAAATGTATAGATGTAGCAGTACTATCTGTATGTCATGTATGTCATATATGTCCTGATGAATTGAGAATGGGGGACCCTGATGTAAACAAGTCGAAAGTCTTTCTCTGGTCTGCAAATCCTTAACAAATGTGTGTATTGAGCTGTACTGTATTGTACCCATTCTGCAATCTGTTAATAAAGTTTTCAATCAATTCAATCAATCAACAGTGTGTAGGTTAGTATATTAGGACAGTAAGGTTAGTTAGGGTAGGGGAGCTCCAGTAGCTCACCACGTACCGCGAGTGCTATTTCAGCGCCGTGGACAACCGTGCTCGTCACGGATCTGGGGCTGAGCGCGTTCGAATCCCGGACGGCAGCCGTGCCTTTCCCAGAGTGTCTTCCCCCCCATCTGAACCCTTTCAGCCTGCTTCTGTCGGTCGAACTTGACCAAGTATGAATGCGATGAAAAAGCGATAAACGCTAAAAAGAACCAGCTGACTGGTCAAAGTTTTAAAAAAAAGGTTAGTTAGGGTTAGATATACAGTATATTATAATTATCATTTTGTTCTCATTTCAGATGAAAAAGTGTGTCTTTAGTCGACGGTGAAAGATTGGATGGGTTTCGGTTGTCCTAACTGTGGTGGGAAGTTCATTCCATAATTGTGGGGCAAGGACAGAGAATATATAGGCGGCTTCTCTTTGATGACCCTCCCAGAGCTCGGTTAGGAGTAGGTCTGAGGCGGCCAGAGGATGTAGAGTGGAGGGGTCTTGAGGGTGTGTAGTTAGAGACTATTAGCCGGAGGGAGGCGGGAGCCGTTCCCTTCGCTGCACGATATGCCAGGTCGAGGGCCTTGAAGCGGATTCGTGCTGCGATGGGGAGCCAGTGCAGGTCCCTGAGAAGTGGGGTGACATGGGCTGACTTTCTTATAAGGATGGTGTTGATCAGTAGAATCCTTTCTCGGCACAATCCAAGCTGTTTCTCATACTTCCTCATTCTAGCTCCGGCTAGTAACATGTAGCCACAAACCAATGCAAAGTCAATGGGGTCGAGCTCCTTTATGTACAAGCTGAGCACCACAGAGCACACAAAGTCGATTTCAGTGAGCCTCAGTCAGCTTGTGCAGAAAGGAGCTCGACCCCATTGACTCTGTATTGGTTTGTGGCTGACTATCCAGAGCTATTAGGAACAACATAGATTGTGCTGAACAATGACTTTACCAATCAAATCATTATTGGTGAGTAGGAAATAGGGCTAGGATTCCAAAAATATAATAATGCAGGACTTAACTCAGAAGTCTTTATTCGGCGGCACACACAGGAACACAGCAACTGCACCTCCTCATCCATCACGCTCAACATAGGGGCCCCCCAGGGCTGTGTTCTGAGCCCCCTCCTCTACTCCCTGTACACACATGACTGCGTAGCACAGCGGAACAACAACACCATCATCAAATTTGCTGATGACACAGTAGTGGTGGGCCTGATCTCTGCCAACGACGAAAGGGCCTACCTGGAAGAGGTAGAGAACCTGTCACAGTGGTGTCAGGAGAACTGCCTCTCCCTGAACGTCAGCAAAACAAAAGAGATGATTGTGGACTTCAGGAGGTCGGGGGTCAAGGACTACAGCCCCCTCAGCATCGACGGGGCACCAGTTGAGAGAGTGAACAGTTTCAAGTACCTCGGAGCCCACATATCCGAGGACTTGACATGGACCACACACATTGACAGTGTTGTGAAGAAGGCACGACAACGCCTCTACTTCCTCAGGCGCCTAAGGAAGTTCCAAGTCAGTCAGAAGATCCTTAGGAACTTCTACTCATGTACAATAGAGAGCATCCTGACCGGCAACATCACCTCCTGGTTTGGGAATAGCACTGCACAAGACCGTAGCAGACTACAAAGAGTGACACGTTCAGCCGAACGCACAATTAGAGGGGGGCTTCCCACCCTCCAGAACATTTACAACAAGCGGTGCAAGGGGAAGGCTAAGAGAATTATTAAGGACTCGAGCCACCCGAACAACTGCCTCTTTGAACTGCTGCCGTCAGGCAAGCGATACCGGAGTCTTATGGCGAGCACAGAAAGACTCAGAAGGAGCTTCTATCCCCAGGCCATCAGGCTGCTAAACGAACAATAATCGCTAAACGAACAATAATCACTATGCAACAACCATCAAATGCACACAGCACACACACCCACACGCACACACACACTCACTCAAACAAACAACACACTGCAGCACCCACTCTCCACACTTTAGATCACACAAACACACTTACACTTTATATTTATTGATAAAGGATTTGCACTACAACTCGTACACCTACTGTGAATTGTACCTAAACTGCACCTCGTCCATTTATGCCTTGCACTATATAGTATTGTATATTAGTACACTGCACAGTACTGTATATTGTATGGTAACTACGTCTACGAACATTGTACATATGTCTAAACTGAACACTGTGACCTCTTTTTTTTTCTTCTAATTTTTACTATGTTTTTATTTCATACTTATCTTGTCATGCACAGTCTCTGGAGCGCAACAGTAAGAAGCATTTTGTACAAAAGTATTCTGTACTTCTGTATGACAACTATTAAAGAAACTTGAAACTTGAAACTTGAAACACGCACTGTTTTTTTTTTTTTAGAGTTGCGGATGCGATTGAGCTCTGCGCATCCCATCGTCCTTCCCCCCAACCAAGGGCAGCCGGGAGCAGACAGGGCGTCAGCGAGGTACCGTGCCCGGGGACCAATCCAAGTCCTGCCCGTCTTCGTCAGGGACGCGACAGCGTCAGCGATCTGTTGTGCATGTTTTTCCATTGGGTTTCTCTTATTGGGGGGGGGGGGGGGACCCGAACATGCAAACTCCACACAGAGGGGCCTGGGAGATACCTCTGTGTACCTGGAAACGCAGAAATCTGGTCCCCAAGCGGGAATGGAACCCTGGACCTTCTTACTGTGAGGCAACAGTGTTAACCACTACTCCACCGTGCCGCTATAGAACTATCCCTTTAATATTAAGGTTCAGGTAATTTCAGTCCGTTTTACAGAATGCATTACTGTACGTGCATTTAAGTGCAACGTCTATTTTGCGTTATTTTGAGCTGCTATGTTTGAATTCATATCTATTATGATTAGGATCAGTGATTTTCCAATTGTGGAGGCATTCTAGTTGAGTGTTTTTTTTGTTTGTTCTATTTCCGTTTGAACAGATGCTTCAACGGATCAGCGTCTCAAAGGACATCTCTGACCAGAGAAAAAACAGTAGGGTGGCCCGGCACAAAACAGACCAATATAACCTACTTTCTCTTCTACACTGTCTGTTACATGCAATGAACCACCAATTACAGTGTATCGCTTCTGCCCCATCCATGTCTCTTTAAATTCTACTTGCGTAGATCCTTCATGAATGAAACCATGTGATCCAAACATCATCTGACGTCTCTCGCCTCCAGTCCGAACAGACTGTAAAACAAGCGAAGGAGTGGATAGATCGGGGGGGATCTGCGAGAAGGTGAGGAGCGTAAAACAACATTTCTCATCTGTCGCTCTCAGCACCGGGTTTGCCACTCAGCGGTAAATAATCGAACCTTTGAAGGTGGCGGCGGTGGACGAAGGTGCCATTGGACTTTTGGTGAGTCAGTCTGTCCAAAAGAAAATGTAATCTGCTTCGATGAAGTGCTGAATAAAGCGATATTGTTTTGCTGAGTGCGCACGCCACTGCCACCACCACGCCGTTATCGCAAAGCGAGTAGAGCGCGCGCTTATCTCGGTGTATGTAGTGTGCTGCTATGCTGATCAGCCACGCGCGCATCATCACACCGCTGTAGCGCGCGACGCGCCGTTTAAAGGGCTATCCATACTCGTGCTGAATCATCACGACTGGGTCGACGTCAACCAGCCCGTGCTCACCGACCGAACAGCGGTCTCTCCTACAGCCACGCCGGCGGCCCAGTCGGGAGCTTTTCCATAAGAACACACAGACAAAGGGGGTTGCCGTTGTGCACCATTGTTGAGCTCAGAAAGTCATGTGTCGGAATTAGGGAATCGTCGCCCTGTTGAGAGTTCGAGAGCAGGTGCAGCTTGATTGGCTTGACATGGCCGGGGAATCCCCCGCGTGTTGAGAGGCTCGCGAGCGGCTTGATATCCTCCAGACGCTGAACAACCCGCTTCATGGGAACTATATCGAGAAACGTCACCGGAGAGAGACAAGTTATAGCTGTGTGGTGGAGAGAGGGCACAGGAATCCCGGTAATAACACCTAGGCTATACTCCAAGTGTCCGAGGTGCTGAAACGGGACGGATCGGTGTCGGACAGGAAAGACAACCGAGGCGCGTGCAGCGCTCTAAAATTGATTCTATCTGTTGCTTCATTCTGAGGTAAGACCATGATAGCTGTTAACATAATAATAACACACCAGAACGATATTTTTTAATGTCACTTGAGATGTGTTTTAAGGACTGTCTCTTGCTTATATACTTGGCAGCGTGACAGAACTAAATATGACTTAATTAGCCCAACAACAATAAATAGCCCCCCTGACATTCTTGTCCGTTTGGATGGCTAAAAGCTGGCAAAGTGTCAAACATTAACCATCCACTAAGCTATTTTAATAAGAAGGCAACAGTGCACTGCTGTTTTGTGACATGTTTGCTTTGTGTCCAACCGGGGTCTGTCTCTAGCAGTCAGGCCCTATAGTTTCAACTGTCTTATTATTATCATCAGAGATACTCACTCAGGGGGTTTGAAATGACGTTATTCTTATTGCACGCGGCTAATTCGGTCTATTTTTGAGCTCGCCTACTTGTCACTGACTGGGCTCGTGGCGGAGATGCTGATTCATCACAACGTTGTGTTTCTCAACGTCCGCGCGGAGCGGAGCGGAGGCATGGAGGAGCCATGGCAACAACATGGCACCAGCGGCAGGCAGGCGGGCGGACAAAGGTCTGGCGCGGGGGAAGGAGATCGTTTCGTGTTGGGGGGGGCTTTCCTGTAATAACTCCGTCAACTTACCATTGAAATAAATTGACCTATAGTAGACGATGGCTTTTGACACATCGGTGGAATTAAAAACACATTTAGGGATTAATATTAATATACATTTCTCTTCACCCAAGGGAAGAATCAATTTAGACCATGAAAGGTTTTCTTTTATTTATTTATTTTTGGCTGGATCTGACCCCCACCCCCCAAATGAGCTTTGGTTATTTTCATTCCAGTGTAATTTTTTAGAGGAAGTGTGAGCACCTGCAGTGTATTAAATTCGTGTTATGAGGATGAATATCACCCAGTGTTATTATATATTTTTTTATTTGTTTGGATTCGTTTTATTATATTCTGTTTCGCTTTTACTTTAAACTCATATTTTACTTTGAAACATTTTAAAACTCATGAATATAACAATCATTAGGCCGGCCCATTATTGCCATGTGTATAGCTGTAGTGACTCACTTGTTTTAATGAAAAATAAACAGTCTAAGAATAATATTAGAAACTCATTCAAACTATGGCAATGTGACCCTGTCCCTGATGATATTGTGTGTGTGTGGGTGTGTGTGTGTGCACTACATGCTATAGCTCAAGAACTTAATTTTACCTTTTTACTCGCAGTGGCTATTGAAGGTTGGTTATGGACATTGACAACAAATGTCATGTTGTCATTCTTGTCAGACATGTAATGACATGTCATGGACTCATGCAAAGGCACACCTGTTAAAAATGAGTGTGTGTACTACCACGACTGAATTACCTCTTTAAATAAGGATGATTGAATAAAGGAATGCCCTTTCATTGATCTCCCACAGACGGGCCATTATCTGTATCTGTGAACACTGCACCAAGGAAAACCGAAGCTTCACCCCCTAATGACTCCATGCCACGTTAGTTAGAGTCAGCACTCTACAGAGTGTATCAAAAGTATGTAGTAAGCAAGTTGGCAAGTACTGTAATAGAGGGTCATAATGATGAAACAGTTGTATAGTACTGGAGAGGAGAGATGAGATCTCTCTCTCTCTCTCTACCTCTCTCTCTACCTCTCTCTCTACCTCTACCTCTCTCTCTCACCCCCCACACACACATATTATAATACACACACACATACATTACACACACTCTTTCCCTCTCTTTCTCAGCAGACACACATGTTCCCTAACACACCCATCCACTCAGCGTCTCAGCCCCCCCCCCACACACACACACAACACTAGGGGCCTAAGCTTTTTATACTCAGTATCAGTATTTAATCAGTGCTTGAAGTGCATTTCTCTGTCAAGTACTTCCCAGCCTTCCCTGGTGTTCACGGTAATTGAACACTGACCGATGCTTATGTGTGCAACTTCTGCTGATGGTGGTGTAGCGGCAAGAGCGCAGGATGAAGGAAGAGGGAGAAGAATGAGAGATGGGATTTGCGAAGAGATTGAGAACAAGGACCTTTTTGTCTTCAAGGCATCGCCTGAAAAATGCTGAGGCCAAGCAAACGTGCTCTCGCTTGACAGATGGTGTTTTCACTTGTTACTTACCACAGCTTCTTTCGGTGCCTTGCCGTGTGTGTGTGTGTGCGTGCGTGCGCGCACATGCTAGGAAGTGGAGGGAAAGTAAGAGAGGGAAATACTACAGGCCTATACGATGCTGAGATGCAGACTGGCTTATGGGCGTGTTCTAAAATGGGCTAAGGACCTAGGTGAAAGGTGTGTGTGTGTGTGTGTGTGTGCACCACCACAATCATAGGACTGATCTCAAAAGACAAGGAAGATGCCTACAGGCAGGAGGTAGAGGAAGACGCCTACAGAGGTAGAGGAAGATGCCTACAGGCAGGAGGTAGAGGAAGACGCCTACAGGCTGGAGGTAGAGGAAGATGCCTACAGGCAGGAGGTAGAGGAAGACGCCTACAGGCAGAAGGTAGAGGAAGACGCCTACAGGCTGGAGGTAGAGGAAGACGCCTACAGGCAGGAGGTAGAGGAAGATGCCTACAGGCAGGAGGTAGAGGAAGATGCCTACAGGCTGGAGGTAGAGGAAGATGCCTACAGGCAGGAGGTAGAGGAAGATGCCTGCAGGCTGGAGGTAGAGGAAGACGCCTGCAGGCTGGAGGTAGAGGAAGACGCCTACAGGCTGGAGGTAGAGGATGACGCCTACAGGCTGGAGGTAGAGGAAGATGCCTACAGGCAGGAGGTAGAGGATGATGCCTGCAGGCAGGAGGTAGAGGAAGATGCCTGCAGGCAGGAGGTAGAGGAAGATGCCTGCAGGCAGGAGGTAGAGGAAGATGCCTACAGGCTGGAGGTAGAGGAAGACGCCTACAGGCAGGAGGTAGAGGAAGACGCCTGCAGGCTGGAGGTAGAGGAAGACGCCTACAGGCAGGAGGTAGAGGAAGATGCCTGCAGGCTGGAGGTAGAGGAAGACGCCTACAGGCTGGAGGTAGAGGAAGACGCCTGCAGGCTGGAGGTAGAGGAAGACGCCTACAGGCTGGAGGTAGATGAAGATGCCTGCAGGCTGGAGGTAGAGGAAGACGCCTACAGGCTGGAGGTAGAGGAAGATGCCTGCAGGCTGGAGGTAGAGGAAGATGCCTGCAGGCTGGAGGTAGATGCAGGCATGCGTTCGTCATGGGACGGGGTTGCACTCCGTGCAGGGTCAGATAAGTACTCGCTATAAGTACCCACCTGGGCTACTTTGCATATCAATATAGCGCCGGTCGTCAGGTGTGTTAAATACGTTCTCAGATACATTCACACCTAACTTGTTGTGAATGACCTGTTACATTCCATTCGTAGAGGCAATTAGGCACTGTCTGTAGTCTGTGCTCAAGCGAGGGGACATGTATGCGCATTCGCGGGAGCGCACGTGCGTGCACGTGGCGCCATTAGGTGCGTGCAACCCCAGTTGATTTCAGGAACGCACGCCTGGGTAGATGAAGACGCCTACAGGCAGGAGGTAGAGGAAGACGCCTACAGGCAGGAGGTAGAGGAAGACGCCTACAGGCTGGAGGTAGATGAAGACGCCTACAGGCAGGAGGTAGAGGAAGACGCCTACATGCTGGAGGTAGATGAAGACGCCTACAGGCTGGAGGTAGATGAAGACGCCTACAGGCAGGAGGTAGAGGAAGACGCCTACAGGCTGGAGGTAGAGGAAGACGCCTGTAGGCTGGAGGTAGAGGAAGACGCCTGCAGGCTGGAGGTAGAGGAAGACACCTGCAGGCTGGAGGTAGATGAAGACGCCTACAGGCAGGAGGTAGAGGAAGACACCTGCAGGCTGGTGGTAGAGGAAGACGCCTACAGGCTGGAGGTAGAGGAAGACGCCTACAGGCTGGAGGTAGAGGAAGACGCCTACAGGCTGGAGGTAGAGGAAGACGCCTACAGGCAGGAGGTAGAGGAAGACTCCTGCAGGCTGGAGGTAGAGGAAGACGCCTACAGGCTGGAGGTAGATGAAGATGCCTACAGGCAGGAGGTAGAGGAAGATGCCTACAGGCAGGAGGTAGAGGAAGATGCCTACTAATACATTTACATTTAGTCATTTAGCTGACGCTTTTATCCAAAGCGACTTACAAGTTCTGTACGATAGGTCATCAGGAAGGGTACAACTCTATCAGCTGAGTAACAATGTTCATCAAAGTGTTGCATGTTACAGTGTAGGTTAGTTTATTAGGATTAAGTGCATGACAGTACGGTTAGTTAGGGTTAGATTTTTTTTTTTATTTAATTTTTTTGTATTTTTTTATTATTATTATTTCAGATAATGGTTGAAGAAGTGCGTCTTTAGTCGACAGCGAAAGATTGGACGGGATTCGGCTGTCCTAACTGGGGTGGGTAGTTCATTCCACCATTGTGGGGCAAGGACTGAGAATAGGCGGCTTCTCTTTGATGACCCTCCCAGAGCTTGGATAGGAGTAGATCTGAGGTGGCCAGAAGATGCAGAGCGTAGGGGTCTTGAGGGTGTGTAGTTAGAGACCATTGACCGGAGGTAGGCGGGAGCGGTTCCCTTTGCCGCACGGTATGCCAGGTCAAGGGCCTTGAAGCGGATACGTGCAGCAATGGGGAGCCAGTGCAGGTCCCTAAGAAGTGGGGTGACATGGGCCGACTTCGGTAGGTTTGAGATCAGGCGGGCCGCTGCGTTTTGAATGAGTTGAAGAGGCTTGGTGGCAGTGGCCGGGAGGCCAGCTAGCAGTGCGTTGCAGTAGTCGAGGCGGGAGATGACTGTTGATTGGACGAGGAGTTGGGTGGCTTCTTTTGTCAGGAAGGGGCGGATCCTTCTGACGTTGCTCAGGAGGAATCTGCAGGTTCTGGTTGTCGCTGCGATATGAGCAGAGAAGTTAAACTGGTCGTCGAGGACAACACCAAGGTTCTTGGCGGTCGGGGACGCGGTCACAGCTGCATTCTCGACTGTCGGTCAGGGGGGAGGATTTGGCCGGCAGGTGGAGCAATTCTGTTTTGCTTAGGTTCAGTTTGAGGTGGTTGGTCGTCATCCAGGCGGAGATGTCGGACAGACAGGCCGAGATCCGCTCAGAGACGTGGATATCTGAGGGAGGGAAGGAGAGGAAGAGTTGAGTATCATCGGCATAACAATGATACGAGAAGCTATGAGACGTGATAATGTTACCCAGTGATTTAGTGTAGAGGGAGAAGAGAAGGGGTCCTAGGACCGAGCCCTGGGGGACACCCGTCCGCAGGGGGCGGGTGGCCGACAGAGTCCCTCTCCATGACACTTGGTAGGAGCGGTCATTGAGGTATGATGTCAGCCATGTCAGCGCAGATCCAGCCACTCCAGAGGTAGAGGAAGACGCCTACAGGCTGGAGGTAGAGGAAGACGCCTACAGGCTGGAGGTAGAGAAGTCAGTCAACTGGTGCAGGAAGGAAAGAACCTGGCCCAAAACGAAAAAAATAAACTACTACTGAAATGATCATCGACTTCAGAACAAAACAATCAATAAAAGCACCTCATCGACAGCCAACCAATTACAACAACCAACTCATTCAAGTTCCTACTGGCAGACACTTCAGCAATAAGACCTCAATGCCAACTATCAGATGCAAAAAAAGCCCAACAGAGACTCTAGTTCCTGAGACCCTGAGACAATAAAGAAAATGCAGAGTCAGGCTATATGTCTACTGGTCCAGTTTTACACAGTCATGGCCCAGAGCATCCTGTCACTATCGATTACTGTCTGGTAGTGGAAACACATCTAAGCACACAGTAAAGAAAACGGACAGAATTATCACCAGAGCATCAAAGATGACACCGGCTGCAAACTCCCCACACTGGACCCCATTATACACACACAACACACCACCTCACGAGCAGCTCAGTTCTGCTGCGTCTCCCCTCTGGCAGAAGGTGCAGGGCACTGGGAGGCAGAGACAGAACGTCTCCGAGCTTCTTTCCCAAGGCCTGGTGTTGTACAGTATGTGGTGTGTTGTTACGGCCATTCCATCTGGAGATTTATTCCGCCTGTGTGTGTGTGTGTCTATATGTGCATGTGCATCCGTGTTAGATGGAAGTCAAGAGTGAGTTGGTTGAGTAAATGAAAAAGCATGATTTACAACTGACTCACAGTTTGCCCATTTCCTCCTCTAACTGTTTGCCATCACTTGAATACACACATTTTAAAATGGGACGATCCTGAGTGATGCGTGAAACGTCTTTTATTTTCAAGTTGTGTATGTGCGTGTGCCTGTGTGTATGCACGTGCGCCTGTGTTTATGCGCACAGGTGTGTGTGTGCGCAGCTTTATACGGCTGTCTCTACATCCAGGGATGAAGTTGATGAAACACTGTGAGCTCTGCTAGGTGTGTTGGGTTTGATGGATGAGACAGGAGCTGTTGTGATGAGACAGGTGTGTTGGTTTGATGGATGAGACAGGAGCTGTTGTGATGAGACAGGTGTGTTGGGTTTGATGGATGAGACGGGAGCTGTTGTGATGAGACAGGTGTGTTGGGTTTGATGGATGAGACGGGAGCTGTTGTGATGAGACAGGTGTGTTGGGTTTGATGGATGAGACGGGAGCTGTTGTGATGATACAGGTGTGTTGGTTTGATGGATGAGACAGGAGCTGTTGTGATGATACAGGTGTGTTGGTTTGATGGATGAGACAGGAGCTGTTGTGATGAGACAGGTGTGTTGGGTTTGATGGATGAGACGGGAGCCGTTGTGATGAGACAGGTGTGTTGGTTTGATGGAAGAGACAGGAGCTGTTGTGATGAGACAGGTGTGTTGGTTTGATGGATGAGACGGGAGCTGTTGTGATGAGACAGGTGTGTTGGTTTGATGGATGAGACGGGAGCTGTTGTGATGAGACGGGTGTGTTGGTTTGATGGATGAGACAGGAGCTGTTGTGATGAGACAGGTGTGTTGGTTTGATGGATGAGACGGGAGCTGTTGTGATGAGACGGGTGTGTTGGTTTGATGGATGAGACAGGAGCTGTTGTGATGATACAGGTGTGTTGGTTTGATGGATGAGACAGGAGCTGTTGTGATGAGACAGGTGTGTTGGGTTTGATGGATGAGACGGGAGCTGTTGTGATGATACAGGTGTGTTGGTTTGATGGATGAGACAGGAGCTGTTGTGATGAGACAGGTGTGTTGGGTTTGATGGATGAGACGGGAGCTGTTGTGATGAGACAGGTGTGTTGGTTTGATGGAAGAGACAGGAGCTGTTGTGATGAGACAGGTGTGTTGGTTTGATGGATGAGACAGGAGCTGTTGTGATGAGACAGGTGTGTTGGTTTGATGGATGAGACAGGAGCTGTTGTGATGAGACAGGTGTGTTGGTTTGATGGATGAGACAGGAGCTGTTGTGATGAGACAGGCGTTCACTCTACTGGAAGACCTCCACTGACTCAACTATGGTATCGACTAGTGCGTCCCTTTTCATCATTTCCCTGTGTGTGTGTGTGTGTGTGTGTGTGCGTGCACGTGTGCACCACCACAATCCGTACCATAATATGCACATTATGATCTTTATGATCTTTAATTTGATCTTTATATGCTATGCTGGGAAACATCTGTGAACTTTTTTAAACAGAGAGAGGAATGAGATAGAATGAGGGGGGAGAGAGAGACAGGGGAAGAATGATGAGAAAGAAAAAAAAGGGGGGGGGGGTGGAACAAAGGTTGCTGGACAGAAGGATAGTCAGGTAAGGAGATGGGAAAGAGCAGGGAGATAGAGGGAGAGAGGGTGTGAGAGGGAGAGAGAGGGTGTGTGGGTGAGAGAGAGTGAGAGGGAGAGGGTGTGAGGGAGAGGGTGTGAGGGAGAGAGGGTGTGAGGGAGAGAGAGGGAGAGGGTGTGAGAGGGAGAGGGAGAGAGGGTGTGAGGGAGAGGGGGTGTGAGAGGGAGAAGGTGTGAGAGAGAGGGAGAGGGGGTGTGAGAGGGGGGGTGTGAGGGAAAGAGGGTGGGATAGAGAGAGGGAGAGAGAGAAGCAACATAGAGGCAGATCAATAGCTGAGTGTTTTTTCTCTACTGTAATGATGAAATATGGTGTAAGCAGATCTGGTGCATAATCATTGCTGTGCTCCACTGTTTTTCTGCTCCTCTGTGTCTTCCACATGGCAGTGGCTTTCAGAGGGAGCACTGTGCATGTGCATGTGTGCACATACTTTCTTCTAAGTTTATGACTCCTTATTTACATAACCTCCCTGTAACCAGAAGATTATGAAATCTGCAAACATCCCATTGCAACACACACACACACACACACACACATGCATGCACGCACACACCTAACACTCACTCGCGCATGCATACGCACACACGTGCACGTGCAGCATTCATGGATTCCATAGACTTGCATTCATTCCCCTAACCTGACTCTCTAACCTTAACCATAACCCCAAAATATCTCCTTCACCCTGTCGGGCCAATGTCCCCACAATACCAAAATAAAATCCTGTTTTCATCACTTGTGAGGACATTTTGGTCCCAAGTTAGGGCTGGGCGATATGACGATATTATTAGGGATGCCCCGATCGATCGGCCACCGATCGTTATCGGCCGATACTCAGTATAAATATGCAATCTGTGAATTCCGATAATTAGTCATATTCGCCGATAGCGGAAACCGATCAAGCGAAGCTCTCACTCGCTGTCTGTCTCAGACACACACGGCCTGCAAACTGCCGCTGCTCCTCCTCCCTAGCCCCGCCCGCCCCGTGTAGAGTTTGTAAACAAAGAGGTGCGGCTCCTCTGCTCGAGTCTGTAGTGCACTGCATTCGACCTGCGCTAACGTTAGCTACCTAGCTATCGTTACTGTTTAAACAAAATTACCCAGTCAACTATTCACGTTTAGTAGGCATTGTCTAACGGTATTTAGCCGGCTAGCTACCGATAGCTCCTGATATCAACAAATGATCCAGAAAGTCTAGTAGTTCATGTTCATACCTCAGTTAGCTTGCGTTAGCTGACGTTCGTTTACTGTTCAAAACGAAATGTCCCATTGAACTAAAGTTCTGTCTTAACGTCATCTAGCCGGCTAGCAGTAGCTACAGATAGCTCCTGATATCAATGTCTTATAACATTGATTGAATGCGTATTCGAGCTGAGGGTTGCTGAATGTGAAATGACCAAAGAACCATAACGTTACCAATAGGGTCCCGCTGCAGCGCCGGAGAATCCTTTTGCTCGCTATCTGCAAACAGCTCCACTGTCTGTGTGTACTCTACAGACAGTGGAGCTGTTTGCAGATAGCGAGCAAAAGGATTCTCCGGCGCTGCAGCGGGACCCTATTGGTAACGTTATGGTTCTTTGGTCATTTCACATTCAGCAACCCTCAGCTCGAATACGCATTCAATCAATGTTATAAGACATTGATATCAGGAGCTATCTGTAGCTACTGCTAGCCGGCTAGATGACGTTAAGACAACTATTTAGTTCAATCGGACATTTCGTTTTGAACAGTGAATTAACGTCAGCTAACGCGAGCTAACGGAGGTATCAACATGCACTACAAGACTTGCTGGAGCATTTGTTGATATCAGGAGGAGCTACTAGAGTACACACAGACAGTGGAGCTGTTTGCAGATAGCGAGCATTTTGACTTGTTGCGTGGTGGCGATGTCTCGCAGATAATACAAGTACAAGTCTAATTATATAATATATATATTTTATTAAAAAAAAAAAAAAACTTTTTATATAAAACAACTTTTAATTTCTTTCTAATCAAAAACGATCGGTATCGGATCGGTATCGGCCGATATGGCTCACGACGATCGGTGATCGGTATCGGTGGCAAAAAACGTGATCGGGGCATCCCTAGATATTATATAAATATCGGGTACAGTTCATTAACGATACACTTTTTTAACGTATCGTGGATATCGTGATGTTTTGCCCAAGAGGATTGTGTCGCGTCAATCTGGTCCACACCCGTTCAAACTTTTGAACAACGTCGCCCCCACACACACTACTGCATCAAAGTTACTACTTATTATTAACAAAGGCATTCGTTTTGTGGCATTAACGTTATATAGTTACACATTCAATAACATCAGCGTATTTACCCAAACATAGCAACGTCCGATGATGACATAGATAGCAAGCGTTACTGTTCATATCTCAGCCCGTGCGTGCGTGCCCATTCTGCGGTCTGTTAATAAAGTTTTCAATCAGACAGATGTATGGAAAGGCTTTTATTATAACATTCGTTGCAATAAAATTATTATGGCTCGTTTAGTCATGCTGCGGTGCGCTGGTAATCACTCGTCGGCCGCGGGGAGCTGTTGTTGTCGTTGAGCTGAGCTCTCGTCAAAATCAATGCGGACAAAAGCGGAAGTAAAAAACGCATAGAGCTTGCCGATTGGTGCTAAGAACAGCAGGGCGGGTGCAAACAGTGTGACGTAATTGGCAGACTCGACTGTCAATCAAAATTATTCTGTTGCCGGCTGAATGATTGAATGAATGAAAACGTTATTAACGATTGCAGAATGGGTACAATACAGTACAGCTCAATACAACAGTGGACTGGAGGATGAAGACTAGAAAAAGACTTTCGGCTTTTTTACATAAGGGTCCTCCATTTTCAATTCATCAAAACATTTAGAGACATACAAATATACAGTAGTTTCATAAAAATGCTAAAATGCTATTGATTGATTGATTGATTTAAAACTTTATTAACATATTGCAGAATGGGTACAGTACAGCTCAATACATACAATTGTTAAGGGGATGCAGACCAGAGAAAGATTTTCGTCTTGTTTACATTTTCAATTAATCATATTTCATATCTAAATCATATAATATCTCATTGCTAAATATATGCAATATATAATTTAATAATCCAATAATCTAAATCTAATATATAATATAAAAATGCTAAATGCATGGGTATTTTATTTTGTCTTTAATGTTAGCTTGCAAACTCAAATACTGTCTTGGTAAGCCTCATAATGAATTGTTTGGGGGAAAAAAGAAAACATCGTGATGTGTATCGTGTATCGCCGAAAGGTCAGAAAATATCGTGATATCATATTTAGGCCATATCGCCCAGCCCTATCCCAAGTCCCAATAATGGTAAGAAAACAACGACACACAGCGGTTAATGACGAGTTGAAACCGAGTTTGAAAGTAATTTTGCCTTTCCCGTCAAGAGCCTTCGCTTTTCCTTGCTGGGCTCCTCTTGGCATTTTTCTACATTGACCAGTAACCTCAAACCTGTTCTGTAACAAGAGTCTCTCTCTGATCACTATGCCTTAGGATCTCATGGAGCCGTAGCAGCGTACAGGGGTTTATTTTGTGTATTTTGATAAGGCTGGGGGTGTAGATGATATCAGGACTCGAGTAAGAAGAGAATATCTTCCTCCCATACCTCCCAACACACACATACACAACGCACACATACACAACGCACACACACACACACACACACACACACACACACACACACACACACACACACACACACGATAACAAATGTAAACATTTTGCCTGCTGTGCAGAGATACTGAGAATGGTTTGTAGCAATGAAGCAACAAAGTGCTGGTAACCGGAGATCCGCAGCCGGCGGTTGTCTTCCAGTTGCATCATCTCCCTGCGCCAACTTGCCGCAGTTTTCAACTGCAGTGTGACGATCCCAGAATCCTAGTGTGTGAATTCCTGAATCTTATTAATAAGAATAACCGGCGATCAAGGAGAAGGAGAGCAGAACATTCTGACCTGCTTGGCTTTGTGATACACGCTTGAACGTGCAGCAAAACGCACTTTCTCAAAGATGAAACACGAGTTTCAATTTCAATTACGATTTTCGATAGTCGAGATATAAAAACGATTATCGTGCCACGTGCCGTGTTGCCCATTTTTTCTTGTGCTGTAAAATGTAAATGCATCGCACCCTTCCTTCACAGTGGTGTGCTCTGCCCCCCACCCCCCCTCAAGCCCAAACGGTAGTTTCAGCTCGTGTTGAGAGGGAGGAGGGCAAGGGCTGGTTTCACCTTTCCTGCAATGCCTTGTGAATTGATCTTGTGATTCTTTTTCTCTCTCTTCTCTGCTGTTCAGAACTAGAATATCTTTACCAACAAGTAGGAGCTGCCCCCCCCCCCCCCCCCCCCTCTCTGCCATACAGACACCGAACACACTATTAACTCTCTTCCTCCAAGGCTTTCTCCAAGGAAGAGGCTGGTAGGATAGGATAGCGGGGTGGGCAATGTACACATGCAGACATGGACATACGCCGCTCTGTGATGTGTGTGTGTGTGTGTGTGTGTGTGTGTGTGTGTGTGTGTGTGTGTGTGTGTGTGTGTGTGTGTGTGTGTGTGTGTGTGTGTGTGTGTGTGTGTGTGTGTGTGTGTGTGTGTGTGTGTGTGTGTGTGTGTGTGTGTGTGTGTGTGTGTGTGTGTGTGTGTGTGTGTGTGTGTGTGTGTGTGTGTGTGTGTGTGTGTGTGTGTGTGTGTGAGAGTGTCAGGGAATGCACTGCCTTTAAACTGTCACCTGGGATGTCCCGTGTCACCATGGCAACTCAACTGGCAACCATCAACAAAATACCCCCCTTTTTGATGGTTTTCTTCTCCACGGTTGCTCCGGGGTTATATGTGGTGTGGTTTCCCTCTTGATATATGTAGAACGTTGACGTCAACTGATACTGGTTCATGCTGCATCTGAAACCAGACAATATGGGAAAGTGAAAGGGCAGCCTTTAACTCATTCCCCGCCAAAAACGAGTTAACTCGTTATAGCCCGCCAATCGAATACTGCCAACAACAAGTACTCGTTATTGGATCGTTATTTCTTTCATTCGCTATTTCCATTCATAAACATGCAGGCAGCTGTGTGTTATCACTGGGGATGGGTCTGAGATTGCAAAAGTCCAATACCACCGCCTAACGCCTTGCGGCCGCTATTGCACTGCGGCGTGCGGGCGGAGTCTAAATACTCGGGCAGGGCAAGCGGTTTATAACGGATGCATCGACGAGGGTCACCCCGTTCATGTTCAATGCTGGATTACGTTGGAAACATGATCGCGATCAGTACTTGGAATGGCGAGCAGATAATTTGATTATTCTTTTTGCAGTACATCATAGACAAGGTAAGGGCTATATGTTATCAATCTTGCGTTGATCCGATAATTCTTTCCCCGAGATCGGAGCGTGTGTCTGTGGTGTGTGGCGTGTTCCGTTGGTTGCGATCAAAGCACGGAGGGGCGGCTTTCACCCCCCCCCCCCCCCCTTCATGCATCCATGACGAAACATAATACCGATAATCTAGCGTTGATTTCAGATTAATTATTGATCCAGGCGAGGAATGGCACGATTTATAGTGAAATGCAGTAAAACGCTGTTTGGCGGAGTTTCCTGGGATTACACAGAATTACTCTAAAACTATACTCATATTCACCACGGTATAAAACGGGAATGTATTGATGAAAAAATTATCCGTTTTTTGCATCTTGACCGGAAGAAACTCAATGACAATCGACTATATCATTACATCCATAGCTATAATATTTAATATAGTTTTAGCACTACAAACACCGGCATGTACCCCCATTTCATTACAGCGCTGGCACACACGGCCATACGCCCACAGCGACCTCTGGCGTCCAATGAGTTAATAAAAAAAAACAATAATAATAAAGGTGGGAAATGTTATTTCTTTTGATTAAGATTTCTTCCTGACGAGTTGGATAATGATTACAATCCCTATAGAATTATACTGCGCATACCTTCGTTGCTGCATAAAAGTGAGTTTCAGTCTCTCTGTCTTCCTTTCTCCTAACTTACTATTAGTTCTTATGTTTTTTTCCCCTGCTGACTTGGGATGTAACAGTATCCAGGGGAAATAAACTAGCGTGTACTTTAACTTATCTCTGTCTTGCTCGGAGCGCTCGGTGTGTTATACACACACACACATACACACAGAGGGGGAGAACCAAATTAACCTACAAGGTTTCTCACCACTACAAAAAAGCCCTTACGAAAAAAAGAGAAGGGAAAAAAAGAGCCAAGGCTCAATTGCCTGACTTTGCACTTTTTTTTGCTTGTGTTGGGAAATTTGTCATCAGACTCCAACTTACTACCTGGAATGGGGGAAAAAGGTGTCGACGGCAGGACTTTTCCTCTGCTTTAATAACACACTAAAACACTCACTTTGCACACACACACACACACACACACACACACACACACACACACACACACACAGTTAACACAGAACACCTCTTTGAACTTAGAACAGCGTGAGGCGTCTCTCTATATCCCAGTCTGTCTGTCCCTCTTCTAATTCTTCTGCTTCCACTGTGTTTTTTTCTCTCTCTCTCTCGCTCTCTCTCTCTCTCTCTCTCTCTCTCTCTCTCTCTCTCTGTTATCATGCTTATTTCACGCTCTGTACACCTTCAGCTTAATAGCTTCCAACTCTCCACATGGAGAACTCCTAACTCCTGTCTCCTCTCTTATTTCTCCATCTCTGTCTCTCCATCTCTCTCTCTTTGGCCCCCTCTCTCTATCTCTCCACCCCCCCTCTTTCCCATCTCTCTCTCTCTATCTCCCCTGTCTCCCTCTCCACTCCTCACCCACCCCCCTCTTTCAGTCTCTCTCTCCATCTCCCCTATGACTCTCTCTCTACTCCCCCCTCTCTCTTTCTCCCTCTCTTCTCTATCTCTCCATCCCCTCTTTCTTTAACTTGTTGTTCTCTCTCCCACCTCTTTCCCACCTCTCTCTCTCGATCTCCCCTATGTCTCTCCCTCTCTCTACCCCCCCTCTCTGTCTCTCTCCCCCTCTCTACTCCTCACCCCGCTCTGTCTCTTTCTCCCTCCCCCATGTTTCTCTACTCCTCACTATCTCTCTCTCTCTCTCTCTCTCTCTCTCTCCACTCATCACCCCCCTGTCTCTCTCCCCATATCTCTCTACTCCTCCTCTCCCTCTCAGTCTATCTCCCCTATGCCTCTCTCCACTCCTCACCCCCCTGTCTCTGTCTCTCTCCTTCCCCTATGTATCTCCCTCTCTCTACTCCTCATCCTCTCTCTATCTCCCTTATGCCTCTCCCTCTCTACTCCTCCTTACCCCCCTCTCTGTCTCTCTCTCTCCCCCCTATGTCCCTCCCTCTTTCCACTCCTCACCCCCCCCTCTCTCTCCACCCTATGTCTCTCCCTCTCTCCACCCCTCTCTCTTTCTCTAACCCAGGTTGCCATTATCACTCATCTGATTTCTAATTCTCAATTAGGCGCCACACCGCGCTCACCGTTAATTATTTACCGTCTTCCCTCAACACCCCCAGCCCATGCCGAAGATCAATGGGCCCTGCTCTCTTTCTTTCTTTCTCTCTTTTTACACAGCGAAGCAGGGCGGGAGAGCCAAGGTTTTAATTCCCTTTTCTCCGTAGTCTGACACCTTGTCTTTCTCTCTCTCTGTTTCTCTCACCCCTCCCTCCCTCTCTCTCATTCTCTTGCCATCCTTTGTTTTCTGCTGAGCCACTGTAGCTGAGATGTGCTGCTGAAGGTAGCAGATGGGGTTAGACCACTCAAGTATGTACCCCCACCTCTGTCCTAGCCTCCACTACAATGTTTTTTTTAGCTATAACACTTTTCTAAAGTGACCAACGTGATGCTACTGTAAATGAATTTGGAACCTTGTGGGTTTTGAATGCAGAATATTAATTTACTGCCTTGTATGCTGATGCCAAGTCCCCCAAGCAGACTCTTCTCTCTGCACCAAGGTCCAGGAGCAGACCTTGGCTAATGTGCCGCTGCTACTGGCCGACTGGATCCCTGCTGCAGACAAAACAATAAAAGTCCAATCAGGAGGCGGCTGGGTGGCGTAGCGGAGATTGCGCTCGTCACCAATGCAAGAGACTCCGGTCTCGACTCCCCGAGTCAGCATTGCCTGCGGCTTGGACCAGTCGTCATACTATCTCAATTGGCAGAGGAAGAGAGTGGAAAGTCGATGGGTGGGGATTGGACGTTGTGGACAGCGACTCCTACAGGTCGGTTGGGTGACGCCTGTACAGCAGAGACAGGAAGTATCGGGGGCAGCGTGAGCCTCCCACGCGTTACTCCTCGCCACTTAGAGTCCGCGCTGTCTGGTGAAAAGATGCGACAGGCTGCCTCCTCGTGTACCGGAGGGGACACGTGATGCAAGGCTTCTATCCTCACTACAGCCGACCAGTGGGAGGCATAGTCTAGCAACGTTCAAGATGGGGGAGGGGAGAATTGGCAATGCGAAATTGGGATAAGAGAAAAATAGAAAATAAGGAGAAAAAGTGGATAAAAAAAATAAAAAAATCCAATCAGATCGCTTGGCTCCAGGGTATCCGAACAACCACCTTCAGATGATGGGGCCACCCCCATAATGCTATCACAGTATACAAGGTGCATGCCACCTCAGTCACTGAGGGAACGAGTATCTGAGATCAGCTCACAGCCGAACAGCCCATCAGCTGCGAAGCAACCAACCATGTGATATTTGAACCAATGGACTCCTGGTTGACTGAGAATATCAAACAATGATAGTCCTATTGAAGTAACCAAGAGTGTTTACTGAATGGCATTTTCACAAGGTGTTGAATGAATGAATTATTTTTATTTCGAATGTTTACAAATAAATAAACAAACAAATAATAAGGTGTTACTTACTTAGGGAAGGGAAAGAGATCAAGCGACTAGTTGATTAATTGTTGATGTACAGTACGTGTTGACAAAATAGAAATCCTAGCCTGCTCATTAATACAAATGTAATGTACACCTAGAATTATGTTACATCATTCTCCTGTATATTCCGTTGTCGACTAAAAACACACTTCTTTAACCACCTGAAGTGAAAAGAAAAGTGAAAAAAAGAACATTGTAACCGTGTACTGTCTTTTACTAGTATACACTCTCCTACTAAGGAATCTACCTTGCCTATTTTACTAGTACCTACAATGCTAATACACACTCAAGACTGTAGCACTCAATGTTCAACACTGTTTGACAAACAATGTTACTTACCCTGAAGACTCTAGCAGGAGCACTCATTCAAGGGTACTACGACTATGCTTGCACCTCATGGTACCAAAGCACCTCAAAGGCACTAAAAAACAAATTACAAACATCTCAAAACAAGCTAGTCAGACTACTACTTGACCTGACTCCTAGAACCCACCTCACCCCTGCCCACTTTGACAACCTAGGATGGCTTAGAGTAGACGACAGAGTACAGCAACTTGCAATGGGCCTGGTCTACAAGATACACTACGCGACCAAGGTACCCATGTACATGTCAAAATACTTCCCAAAGGTCAGTGAATACCACGATCACAACACCAGAGGGAGCTCCACAAATCATGTAAAACCCAGATTCGGCTCAAACAAGGGACTAAACACGTTTCGCAATTATGCCACATCAATGTGGAACGCCCTGCCTAAAGCTGTAAAGGAATGTGAATCACTACCCACCTTCAAAAACACTCTCAAAAAACACCTACGTGAGACTGCAATTCGAAACTGGCCCCTACAAATGTCCTAACCTAGTTGTACAGTAAATGACCAAGTAAGGCTTTGTCAACATTCCAATGTACAGTGTAAAATGTGTGTGTGTCCCCTACCCAACCCCCCCCCCCCCCCCCCCCCCCCCCCCACCTCCAATGTACAGCCCTCACCCAACCCACCCAACCCCACCCCACCAACCTCCTCCAATGTACAGTTTCTACGCCAAATGTATATACACTCCTTTTCTGGACACTTTTGTATCACAAACAGTACTGTATTTGCAAATCTGATATGTCATAAATGTATAGATGTAGCAGTACTGTCTATCTGTATGTCATGTATGTCATATATGTTATGATGAATTGAAAATGGGGGACCCTGGTGGAAACAAGACGAAAGTCTTTCTCTGGTCTGCATCCCCTTAACAATTGTATGTATTGAGATGTACTGTACTGTACCCATTCTGCAATCTGTTAATAAACTTTTCAATCAATCAATCAATACTCTTAGCTGCCAGAGTTGTACCCTTCCTGCTGACTTGTTGAACCTGTAAGTCGCTTTGGATAAAAGCGTTGGCTAAATGACTACATGTAAATGTTAGAATAACCCGTGCCTGACTCACCTCACAGCCTAGGAGAAAAGCAGAGCTGAGCCAGTATTTGCGCTATGTATGAACGCCAAACAATTGCTGGAGCAGAAAGTATGATGGTGGTAGGGCTAACCCCGATTAGTCGAATAGTCGACTAATCGATCGAAAGGAGCCGTAGTCGACTGCCAACCTCTTAGTCTAATGCAAACAAATTTAAAAGTATAATTATTTTTTTCCCCATTCTTTCCAAAAGCAAAGAGGCCTAGAATCGTGGCTAACGCTAATGGCGCACATATCAGCGAGGCTAACTGCCTAAGAAAACAGGCACAGAGGCACTGAAAGAGGATTTCAACCATCTAATGAACACACTAGACTAGACAAATAGCTTTCAAAGAGGACAAGGAGCCTTCAGTCGACTCCTTCAGACATAATTCAGTGGGGTAGTCGACTATGGGCAAATTTCGGCCATCAAAGTCGACTATCCAAATCCTTAGTCTGGGACAGCCCTGGATGGTGGTAACCATCTCGCAGGCCACTACAAGCCCTCCATCACCTGTGGGCAATGTGTGTGTGTGTGTGTGGAAGTTCTGATATCAGCAGGAAACATGAGATGGCCTGTCGCACAAGATATATACTGTAGTTGCAGGAGACACATTGATTCCGGCAGATGACCATACTGCATAAAAGGCAGAGAAAGAACGCCTGGAAATTGATTCATTCTGTACTGCTCTGGCATTTTGACCTGGGTCAGCAGTAGGGATGCACCAATACAGACAGTGATATCTGGGGGGGGGGGGGGGGGGGGTTCCCCAATACTGTAATCCCATACCAAGAGCCATGTGCAACGTGTCAGAAATCAAAGCAAAGCCACCTATATTCACATGTTCGGCACATAGAAATATTTTATGTGTCCCTAATGGAGAAAAAGGATTATATCTCAAGATCATCTAATGGCCCCAAAATAATGGTCTACTAAAGTCTACTGTATGCTGTTCGGTCAAAGTAATTAATCGGTACTCTGCATCGGATGATGCTTAACTCAATCAGCGCCGGACCCAAGGATAGTCGGATTAACTCGCCAACCGGTCTGCGCCATACCTGAGTATAGTCGGGTTTTCATTGTTATTTCTTTTATTTAATATTTTGATTCATTTCTCACACGGACCTCGTGGTTACCATAGGGAATCACTCTGAGATCGCTAGAGTGCAATACCGGCCGCATCCTGCTAGATGGCAGTATCGCCCACCCTTCGAAACCTTTTTTTCACACCCGGTGTTACATTTAATTCACTCCGGGCGCAGTTTTTTTGGTCAGGCGAGTCTAGCGGTTAATTCGATAATATTGAAACGCGTCCAATGCCCCCGATGCATGTGTTGTGGTGGATTATGTTGGCGACACGATGGACACCAATACTGGAAATCGCGTTCAGACAATTGGAATATTCTTTTTGGGGTACCTCCTAGTGAAGGTAAGGACTATATGACATCAATCCTGCTTTGATCCAACCATGATTTCACATGTGTAACATACTCCAAAACGTATGCCGTTGGTGACTATCAAAGCATCAAAAAACGCCCCCCCCCCCCCCCCCCTTTCATGCATTCATGATGAAACATAATACCTATTATATACGTGTCCAGGCGAGCAACGCCAATGCTTTTAGCAAAATGCACGTATTGCTCCATAGCTCCGTTTTCTGGAATTAGCCAGGATCACTCTGAAACTATACTTATATTCACCACGGTATAACACGTGAACGTATACATGAAAACATTTATTCTTTTTCACATATTGAACGATGGATAGTTGATGTCAAATGAGCCATAGTAGCCACAGGTGGCTACAAGGCTCATTCTGATAGTGGCTTTGGTAAATCAGATCACGCGTCAATTTTTCTTTCACCAAAGTACAAACAGAGAATTAAAAGTACTCCCGTAGTCTCGCGAGAGGTGCAGAAATGGGATCTGACGTCAGAAGAGACGATCCGGTCAGTGTTTCACCACACAGACTGGATTGTGTTCCGCGACACAGATAACATTAATGCCTACACGGAGACAGTGCTGGACTATGTTTGTACTAGGGTGAAAGAAACAATCCCCACTACCAAAATGAAAGTTTACCCAAATCAAAAACCCTGGGTAGACAAATCCGTCTGTGAAGCTCTGAGAGAGCGCACCAAAGCATACAATGACGGCCTAGTGGCAGGCAACATGAATGACCACAAGGTGGCGCGACACAACGTAAGGAGGACAGTGTCAGAGGCCAAACGGCGCTACAGGGATAAAATTGAACTCCAGTTTGAACAAGCTGACTCTAGAGCTATGTGGCAGGGGCTCAAAACGATGACAGACTACAAAGGCGCCTCCCTCAAACTGAACAGTGACATCTCCTTAGCAAACGACCTCAATACCTTCTATGCGAGGTTTGATGCTGGTAATAACAACACCAGCTCACAAGCCTCGGCAATGGGGGGGGGGGGGGTCGGCTGCTGATGGAGGCGCAGTGTTCAGGGTAACAGAGCATGAGGTGAGGCGGACCTTTAAAAAAGTGAATATCAGGAAGGCAGCAGGTCCGGACGGCATCCCCGGCCGCGTCCTAAAAGTCTGTGCCGACCAACTGGCCCCAGTATTCACTGACATATTTAACCTGTCCTTAGAACAGGCTGTCATCCCCACCTGCCTGAAGAAGTCCACTATTATCCCTGTACCCAAAAAATCCAAGCCTGCTTGCCTCAACGACTACCGCCCTGTAGCTCTCACCTCCATAGCCATGAAGTGCTTTGAGAAGCTAGTAAAGGGCTACATCTGCTCCTCCCTCCCCATCAACATGGACCCCCTGCAATTTGCATACCGCCCCAACAGGTCCACGGAGGACGCCATATCCCATGTGCTGCACACAGCAGCATCACACCTGGACAAGAGGCAGGGGAACTATGTGAGAATGCTATTCATCGACTACAGCTCGGCATTCAATACCATAGTCCCCTCCATACTCATAGCCAAGCTCAGGGACCTGGGCTTGGGCTATGACCTCTGCCAGTGGGTCTTGGACTTCCTGACTGGCAGACCCCAGGTGGTGAGAGCAGGCAACTGCACCTCCTCATCCATCACCCTCAACATAGGGGCCCCCCAGGGCTGTGTTCTGAGTCCCCTCCTCTACTCCCTGTACACACACGACTGTGTGGCTCAGCGGAGTAGCAATACAATCGTCAAATTTGCTGACGACACAGTGGTGGTGGGCCTGATCTCTGCCAACGACGAGAGGGCCTACCTGGAAGAGGTCAAGGTCCTGGCGGGATGGTGCCAGGAAAACAGCCTCTCCCTGAACGTCAGCAAAACAAAGGAGATGATTGTGGACTTCAGGAGGTCGGGGGTCAAGGACTACAGCCCCCTCAGCATCGACGGGGCACCGGTTGAGAGAGTCAACAGCTTCAAGTACCTCGGAGCCTACATATCCGAGGACTTGACATGGACCACACACATTAACAGTGTGGTGAAGAAGGCACGACAACGCCTCTACTTCCTCAGGCGCCTAAGGAAGTTCCAAGTCAGCCAGAAGATCCTTAAGAACTTCTACTCATGTACAATAGAGAGCATCTTGACCGGCAACATCACCTCCTGGTTTGGGAATAGCACTGCAAAAGACCAAAGCAGACTACAAAGAGTGACACGTGCAGCCGAACGCACAATTGGAGGGGGGCTCCCCACCCTCCAGAACATTTACTACAAGCGTTGCAAGGGCAAGGCTAAGAGAATCATTAAAGACTCCAGTCACCCGAACAACTGCCTCTTTGAACTGCTGCGGTCAGGCAAGCGATACCGGAGTCTCAAGGCGAGCACAGAAAGACTCAGAAGTAGCTTCTATCCCCAGGCCATCAGGCTGCTAAACGAACAATGAATGAACACTACACAACAACAACCACCAAACGCACATAGCACACACATCCACACGCACACACTCACTTTAAACAAACACACTGCAGGGGTGTACAGTGCGACATATATCTCGCACGTGCTACAGCAACAGCTGTCTGTGCGATGGATGGATTTACTTCACTAGCACTGGTGCGATAGGGATTCGGTTCATATAGATACTCTTATTTTGAAAATCCTGTAGCGGGTCTCATTTCTGCCCACGTGCAGCTCCAGCTATAATAACTAGGATCGACAGCTAGCAACATTCAGGTGCATATGATACTCTTATTTTGAAAAAACTCCGTGACAACTCGACGAGTCATATCCGCCCTATCCGTGCTTGCAAGCAGAGCAGCGTGTTGGTGCGCACACAGCAGTGCGCCTACACGTCCCGAAATAAGTCCGGTGTGTTTTTTTTTTCTCGCAACGGGTCAAATGCATCTACATGCTTTGCACCGTCGCCATTCCTTTATGCGCACATCGCCCGAAATTAACGTTTATGTACCATTACAATCACTACAACGTTAGCAAGCTAACAAGCTAATCCTGATCAGGCAGAGCCAGCAGACACAGTGTGGAAAGGGAAATGGGGGGCACTCTCTCCCCTTCCCTGTGTGTGTGTGTGCGTGCGTGCGTTTGGAAAGACGATGAAGTCACTAGTCAGGACTCACGACAGGAGTATATTATAGTAAACTGAGGATGGACAGATAATGTTGATATTCAAATATAAAAAATTTCGAGAGGAGTGGAAGTTTGAAGACTAGACTACAATATGATGCGGGGGTGGTGAGTTGAAACAGTGTGTGTGAATGAATGAATGTAAACTTTATTTAACAGATTGCAGAATGGGTACAGTACAGTACGGCTCAATACACACAATTGTTAAGGGGATGCAGACCAGAGAAAGACGTTTGTCTTGTTTACATCATGGTCCCCCATTGTGTGTGTGTGTCCCAACCGACCCCACTTCTATGTTTCAATAAATTATTTGCATTTAAAACTATTAACGCTGACTCATTCCTTCAGTCCACTCAAAATTATGCTAATATTCCTTATGTTGTTTATGATATTAATTGAAAATAGCATATGAGAGTATTACTATTATAGTAATAATAACACATGGCGATATACTAAATGACAGCCAAACATGGCACTGCAACTAAATAACACAAATACAATAGGCACATTTGTGACTGTTACAAATATAACACGTTTTATACTTGTGCTACAAGATTTTGGCCTGTGCTACAAAACTATCAACCTCTGTAGCACCAGTGCTATGTGCAAAAAAAGTTAACGTACAGCCCTGCACTGTAGCACCCACTCCACACACTTTATAGCACACACCCACTTTAAACAAACACACTGTAGCACCCACTCCCCACACTTTATATTTATGGATGAAGGATTGCACTACAACTCGTACACCTTACTGTAAATTGTACCTAAAATTGTACCTCATCCCATTTCTGCTTTGCACTAGATAGTACTGTACATTAGTACACTGCATAGTATTGTGTATTGTATATTATATGGTAACTCAGAACATTGTACATATGTCTATACCGAACACTGTGACCTCATTTTCTTCTTCTAAATTCATGCTATATTATGTTATTATGTTATCTGATACTATCTTGTCTAGCACAGTCTGGAGCGTAACAGTAAGAAGCATTTTGTATGAAAGTATTCTGTACTTCTGTATGACAACTATTAAAGAACTTGAACTTGAACTAGTATTGTATCCATAGCTATAATATAGAATATAGATATAGCCCTTCAAACACCGCCACGCATCCCTATCTCTTAGAGCAGTGGTGCAGTAGGAACAAAGATGGGCTAGCCCCGTGGCGCTGATTGAGTTAAAGGAACATGCCAACATTATGGGAAATACGCTTACTGTCTTTTCTAGAGAAAAGGACACCAATTTCCTGTGCGCTCAGTAGAAAGCCATCTTAGTACAAATGAATGGAAGAAGACACTAGACCACTAGCCTAGCTTAAAACTCTTGTGCCAAGCTGGATTGCTTCCTACTGAACGCACAGAAAGGACATTGGTATCTATCTTCTCGTCAGACTCTGGAGAAGACGGTAAGTGCATTTCCTGCGATGTCTGCATGTTCCTTTTAAAGTTCAGCACTCCGTGTCTGACTGTACTGGCAGCGAAGAAGCGGCACTGGGACCGTGGGACGTCCGGTCATCCGTGTGAAGAGGGAACAGGAATGGCGGCTGGCGAAGCTTTTATTGTGGCGTTCCTGGAACGACGAGACTTGCCACTGCTTCAGTTTCTACTCTTGATCATTTCCTATCCTGACTTGTTTACGCTCCCATTTGCCCGACACACACGCGCCTGAGCGGTAATCATGATGAGTTTAATCGAGTTATGTGTGTGTGTGCATGCATTGTAGAGTGCACACACACAGGCTAAGTAGGAAGTCTCTTTCTAAGGAATTGTCATCTCTGTGCTCCGGCGGTGGCGAGAGCAAAAATGATCTCTCTCTCTTTAACAAGATTAATTAGAGCTATGTCTGGAGCCAAGAGCACGTACAGGGACTAGCGCGTGCACACAATGTTTTTATTAACTACGGTAAGTTCCATTGACTACATTCATTCCCTAGCCCTTACCCTTAACCTTAATTACATGCCTAACCTTAACCTTTGCCCCCAACTTAAACTACCCCTAAATTCTAACCATAACCCTATTTTAAAATGAGGACCGGCAGAATGTGCTAACTTTTAATAGATTTACTTCATCTTTCTATCCTTGTGAGAACATGTTGGTCCTCACATGTACTGTAGTACCACACACACACACACACACACACACACACACACACACACACACACACACACACACACACACACACGCACACTAAGTAACCTCGGCTGGAAGGAATGTGTGAACAAGTGTCTTCCACTTTAATCTACCTTTATAAACCCTGTGATCATTCTACTCACCCACCTGACCCCCAGCTCTCTCCCACCACCAAGCTATTACTGTTGCTCCTCCCTCCACTGCCTCTTGATCTGTCAACAACACAGGGTGTGTGTGTGTGTGTGTGTGTGTGTGTGTGTGTGTGTGTGTGTGTTTGCGTGCGTGCGAGAGCGCAGCAGCAGTTTTGCAGCACCAGATCAGCTTGAGAACTTTTCTAATTGGAGGTTTAGCCGTGGTCGCTGCTGAGTTCAGGTTTTTTTTCTCTTCTCCTCCTCGACCCCAATCCCCCTCTCTCTCTCTCTCCCTCCCTTGTCCTATCCCGCTCCCTCCTCTGTACCCGACAGCTAAGCTCTTACAAATGTGTTGAGGATGCATTTTCACCCAAACGCTTACCCCCCCGCTCCTCCTTTCACTGCTCTCCCTCTCTCCTCCCTCCATCCTTACCCCCCCCCCTCATCAGCCTTCCTCCATCCTTCTCTCCTGCACCTCTGTCCTCCTCTCCTGTTTTTCTTCTCCTGCTCCTTCTTTCTCCCCTGTCATTTGCACCCCCCCCCCCCCTTCCTCAGTCTTCCCTCCGTACTCAGCGTTTTTCTTTGCTGTGGGTGTGATGTCTCCGCTGTAACCATAATCAGCTCTGGATACGTCAGCATTATTTCAGCCCCCCACCACCCCTCCATCTCTCCTTCTCTCTCTCTCCCCATCTTCCTCCTTCCTCTCCTAGTCTCTCCATCTTACCTCCAATCTCTCTCCGCTCCATCCCTCCATCTCTCTTCTTTTATATTTTACATCAGTACCTATCTGTGCTGTATATATATATGTGTGTGTGTGCGTGCACGCACTGTCTGTGCAGTAAGCAGCCCTGTGCTCTTGAGTCGTCAGCGTTCTGTGGGTTACTCCATAAAAATACAGCCTGCCACAGCAAAAAACCTGTCTGTTGCTACAGTGGCTGGACTTGATGACCACACCGCAGTCACACTGGGTGGGAAGGACACCCTTGGCTGTGTGTGTGTGTGTGTTTGTGTGTGTGAGTGTGTATGTGTGTGTGTGCATACATGATGAATGGAGATGTCTTCGCTCAGCCAACAATCCTTGGCTGATTTACCAACCTGACTTACAGCACATGGCACACGCATGCACGTACAGACACACACAAATATATACACACACACAAATATACACACACAGTATTGGTCGTTGCGCGCATTGCCCCACTGTCTTCCTGGGGAGGGTGTAGAACTACCACATGCCTCCTCCGGTACATGTGGAGTCGCCAGCCGCTTCTTTTCACCTGACACCGAGGAGTTTCACTGGGGGAACGTAACGTGTGCGGAGGTTCACGCTATTTCCCCCAGATCCCATCCCTGCTGAACAGGCGCCCCGACCGACCAGTAGGAGTCGCAGTTTACAACGACCAGGACACATACCCCACCGGCTCCCCACCCACTAACACTGCCAATTGTGTTAGTAGGGGCGACTGACCAAGCCGGAGGTGCTGCTGAATGAATGAATGAAAACTTTATTTAACAGATTGCAGAATGGGTACAATACAGTACGGGCCGGCTCAATACACACAATTGTTAAGGGGATGCAGTGCAGACCAGAGAAAGACGTTTGTCTTGTTTACATCAGGGTCCCCCATTTTCAATTCATAGTGACATTTATGACATACAGGTATATAGTACTGTTACATTTGTGACATATGCAAATATACAGTACTGTTACCCATAGATCCTAACAGAGAATATATACATATGATGGGTGGGAGAAAAAATATACATACGGTGGGGAGAAAATATATACATACGGTGGGGAGGTCTATTAGGAGGGGGTGGGGGTTGGACATTTACGGTGGCCAGTTTAGAATTGCAGCCTCCCGTAGGTGCTCTTTAAGAGCGGTTTTGAATGTGGGTAGGGATTCACATCTTTTTACGGCTGTGGGTAGGGCGTTCCACATTGTTGTGGCATAATTGCGAAATGTGTCCCTTGTTTGTGCCGAATCTGGGTTGCACATGATTTGTGGAACTCCCTCTGGGGTTGTGGGCGTGGTATTCACTGACCTTTGGGAAGTATTTCGACATGTACATGGGTACCTGTGTGGTGTAGTGTATCTTGTAGACCAGGTCCATTGCAAGTTGCTGTACTCTGTCGTCTACTCTAAGCCATCCTAGGTAGTCAAAGTGGGCAGGGGTGAGGTGGGTTCTAGGAGTAAGGTCAAGTAGTAGTCTGACCAGTTTGTTTTGTGATGTTTGTAATCTTGTTTTTAGCGCCTTTGAGGTGCTTTGGTACCATGAGGTGCAAGCATAGTCGTATTACCCTTGAATGAGTGCTCCTGCCAGAGTCTTCAGGGTATTCTTGTTTACCAGAGAGGAGATCCGGTACAATAATCTAGTTCGTTGGTTGACTTTTTTGATTACATTGGATGCCATTTTGTCACAGGAAAGATTTGCCTCTATGATGGAACCCAGGTAGGTAATTTCATCTTTCCTTGTGACAATATTGTCACCCACTGTAACTGAGAAGCCGTCAGTCTTGCTGAGTTTGTTATATGATCCGAAGAGAATGGACTCTGTTTTACCCAGGTGTAAGGATAGTTTGTTATCAGCGAGCCAGGTGCAGATTCTGCCGAGTTCTGAGCTGAGGGTTTTTTCAACCTGTAACTTGTTCTTGTCAGAGAACAGCAGGGCTGAGTCGTCCACGAACAAGTCCCTTCCTCATCCAGTGAAAATATGCTATGGAAACCTGGCGCGTTAGCTACAAGGATAAGGCTAATGGCCGGCGCCCAATATGTTAACCCTCCAGTCACCCTTCAAAAACCCCACTACCTGTCTCCCTAGTGACCGAAACTGCGATCTCAGTAAAACATATCTTTTTCATGTATTGTTCCAATTTTATTTGATGAATATCATTATTACAAGCCGAACTCTGACTCCCCCCTTATGATTCCTCCCATTTGCGCCTCATAATAATCCATAACCAATGAACATCATCGTTGAGCTCTAAGCTCCTCCAATGAACACTCGTTTTCTAGAAGATGCCGCCCATCTAGGGGAAGTGGACAGACCACTCACTCAAGTCAACCAGCATTAGCCGGCTAGTTACCTAGCAACAAGCTACCATAATGCGCGTTCAACATACTGAGCGGCTTTGCTTAAATGCAGCCGAGTGACATTTTATTATTACCGGGTTTCCCCCCATATCACCACTCGCCCATATGCCCTTCACAGCGGTGATGTTGTCATACTTGTCATTCAGAATACACCTGCTGAACCCTTAGCGTTGACATGAGATTCGATTCCATTGTATTGTCATCATACAGCACAAGTACAGTACAACCAGAATACGTTTGGCATCCAACCAGAGTGCAAATGTAACGAGTCAAGTTTTGTTTTATTTAGCTATTACATTACAGTGAAATGCTTGGTTCTTTCACTGCCCAGCCCAGTCCAGCCCAACCCAGTCCAACCTAGACCAGCCCAACTTTCCCTGCCCAACCCAGTCCAGCCCAACCCAGTCCAACCTAGACCAGCCCAACTTTCCGTGCCCAACCCAGTCCAGCCCAGCATCTTTCACTGCCCAGTTGAGCCCAACCCAGTCCAGCCCAGCATCTTTCACTGCCCAGTCCAGCCCAACCCAGTCCAACCTAGACCAGCCCAACTTTCCCTGCCCAACCCAGTCCAGCCCAGCATCTTTCACTGCCCAGTTGAGCCCAACCCAGTCCAGAATAGTTCCCTCTTTCATGTTAATATGTGATATCCTAATAGTAGAGACGGTGTGATTAATATATGTTTTATGCTAATATTGTGAAGAGTAGAGACACTTATTAATGTTTTATGGTAATAAACATGGTGTGATTATTACTATGATTGAAAATCAATTTAGACGAAGACATACAAAGAAGTAATTATCACAATTAGCGATTTATTTATGGCTGGTAAAAAATCTGTTTGGCTTGTAAAAAGAATCATATACTTGCCAGTTGGCTGGTAAGACAAAAAGTTAGTTTCCTCCCCTGGGCATATACATAAAATCTAGCCAACGCTATCCACAAATACATGTGAAAAACAGGCTATTTGACCAGAATTGCGACAAGGGTGACTGGAGGGTTAAGAGACCATTGACCGGAGGTAGGCGGGAGCCGTTCCCTTTGCCGCACAATATGCCAGGTCGAGGGCCTTGAAGCGGATTCGGGCATCAATGGGGAGCCAGTGCAGGTCCCTGAGAAGTGGGGTGACATGGGCTGACTTCGGTAGGTTTGAGATCAGGTGGGCCGCTGTGTTCTGAATGAGTTGAAGAGGCTTGGTGGCAGTGGCCAATTAAACAGAATAACGTTTACAAAATCATGTTTACAGCTGAACGACCATTAACACATTGGACGCCAGACCCGAGATAAGTCGGGTTAACTCGCCGAACGTTGGGCGCCAAACCCGAGAAAAGTCGGGTTTTCATCGTTATTTCTTTTATTCGATATTTCCATTCATAAAACATGCAGGAAGCCTGATGTTATCATTGGGAATGGGTCTGAGATCGCAAACGTCCAATACCGCAGCCTAATGCCTTGCGGCCGGTATTGCACATCCTTGGAATCTCTCTGGCTCAGCCTGTACGTAGAGCTGCCGCGATAACCGCATTACCGCGGTATCGCTGTTGCATCACGCTCACCGCAGAGTTAGGCTGAATACCGCGTCACCGCTGTTTTTTTATCATAATAATAAAGTTGGCTTGCGGCTTGCGGCTCTGCAGATATACCCTACTCGGTTCCAAGCGACCCTATTGGGTAGAAGTGGTACCAGAAAAGACATGTGAAACATTGCAGACCACTGACTGGTCAGAAGAGAGACGCGTCACACTTTGTAGCCTCTGAACGAAAACAGAACGCCGCCATCTTTACTGCCTCGCTAAGGATGCATTTCATTCAGGATTTGTTTGCGACAGAACCAAGCAATAAACAAAAAAGAATGGATTCACTGTGTATTCTGCCTTATTTATTGATGAAACAAAACCGACATCAACCCAATTTACCACCGAGCGGAGAGTTTAGTGTCACAACAAGATCGCTGATGTGTTAAGTTTGTTGTTGTTATTATTAGCCTAATACTACCGTCAGCCGATATACACGAGAGGTAACGTTAAACCCGGGTTTGCTTGGTAGAATACACAATGAGAGGTAACGTTAGCTTTGGCAGAATAGACGCAACGAGAGTCTGGTTAATGTTGTTATTGATTGATTGATTGATTGAAACTGTGTTAAACTCTGGCTTGCTGCAAGCCCTCGGACATCTATGCCCACGGAGCTTTCAGTGTACACAAGCGAGCGGCCCCGCCTGCATCCCCACGTCGGAGACAAACGGAGTAGTACCTGGCTGCAGTGGAAAAGGAACGAAGTACCAGGTGCCTAAAGCGGGTCGAGTCGAGTAGGTACTATGCAGTGGAAAAGCGCCATTAGACTAGAGGCAGGCTATAAGAGTAGACTACTAAAAAAAAAAAAAATGCATTCAAACTTTTTTTTTTTTTGTGCGCACTGTGCGGTAATAACCGCGGCGGTAGGAAATATTTCGCAAATTCGTGCGGTAAGGAAAATATCAATACCGCGGCAGCTCTACCTGTACGTCAATCTAAAAAGTACGGTCAGGGTTTTCCTTGTCAGGCATGAGTAACGTTTATAACGCATGGATTGGGGAGACTCAACCACCGCCGATTCATGTTCTTTGGTGGATTATCTTGGCAACACGATCAACATCAATACTTGGAATGGCGATCAGATAATTGGAATATTCTTTTTGCAGTACAGTCAAGGTAAGTGCTATATGGTATCAATCTTGCGTTGATCCGAGCATGCCTTCGTTGTGATCCGAAAGTGTTATTGTAACGTTACTCCACAACGTATGCCGTTGGTGACGATTGAAGCATAGAACCCCCCCCCACCCTTTCATGCATGCATGATGAAACATAATACCGATAATATAGCGTTGATTTCAGATTGATTTTTTATTTTTTATTATTAGCTTTCCCCCCCCCCCCCCCCCCCCCCCTCCTTTTTCCGATTTTTCTCCCATCCCACTGTTAGTCGTTATGCCAATTCCCAACCCCCTTCCTGGTTGTTGCGCACTCCCCCCTACTGTTGGTCCGGGAGGCCGGAGACTGTCACATGCTTTCCTCCGACGCATGTGCAGCCAGCCTGGCAGCACAGATTCTCACCGGGAGAGTGTAACGTGTGGAAGGTCACACTACCTCCCTCCCGATCCTACCCTCGCTGTGCAGGCGCCCCGACCGAACTGTAGGGGTCGCTGTCCACAACGCCCAGGACCCACCCATCAGCTTTCCCACCCCTAACACTGCCAATTGTGTTAGTATGAACGACCAGCCAAGCTGATAGCAACGCCGAGAGCTGGATTCGAACCCAGCGTCTCCAGCGTTGATGGCGAGTGCCTTGCCCACTACACCACCTAGCCGCCCTCAGATTGATTGTTGATCCAAGCGAGGAATCGCACGGTTTCTAGTGACATGCACTAAACGCTGTTTAGCGGCGTTTCCTGGGATTACACAGAATTACTCTAAAACTATACTCATATTCACCACGGTATAAAACGGGAATGTATGGATGAAAAAATCTGTTTTTTGCATCTTGACCGGAAGAAACTCAATGACAATCGACTATATTATTAGATCCATAGCTATAATATTTAATATAGTTTTAGCACTGCAAACACCGGCATGTAGCCCCATTCATTACAGCGCTGGCACACGCGGCCATACGGCCCACAGCGACATCTGGCGCTGAATGTGTTAAGAATACAATAATTTCAATCTCAGATATGAATAAAATAATAAGACAATAACTTAATAAATACATAGAAAAAATGAGAAACTATCTACTATGTACTAGAATAATGGTTTTAATAATTGTATCTAAACTGTCTTTACTGTGCTTGAGTGACGTATGGTAGACTGTTCCAGCGAGAAACGTCTCTGTACATAATGGTTCTGTCCATGATGTTGGTTCCAGGTTGAGGACGTGTCATGTGACCCCTCCTCACCTGTCTTGTCATGTGACCCCTCCTCACCTGTCTTGTTTCATGCCCATGTCTACTCTCAGTAAACATGATTTTTGAGAACAGATAGTAGGGTTGTTTTAAAAATACATATTTCTAAACAAAATGAGAATACTACATATATACTGTATAATCTGCCCTCTACTTTCAGCCATGCAAGATCAGCATGCATTTAATTTAGGCCCTGTCCACACGAATGCGGGGTGTTATGTAACCGTGATTTAATGTGCGCAGTTGCACTGTTCGTCCACACGCAACCGGGTTTTTGGAACACTGCAACCGTGCTCTTTCAAAACCGGGTGGGTCCAGGGTGGAGTTTTGGGCTCACCCCGGTTGCATTGGTTGCGTGTGGACATAGTAACCGAGATTATTTCCAGTGTTTACGGCAGAGCTGTCCCAAGTAGCTGCGGCTACCAACTAAGCTCATGTGTTGTCAAGTTATTGTTATAAGGAACCCAGTCCAAACTACAACAGTCTGCATCCCCTTAACAATTCTTTGTATTGAGCCGTATTGTATTGTACCCATTCTGCAATCTGTTAAAATAACGTTTTCATCCATTCATTCTACTAGCGTTAACGTTACTACGCTAATGTACGCTAGCCGCAATGCTAACTATTATAATGGCAAATCCCAATCACATTAGCATGTAAGCTAACAACATCAGCGCTCTTTTTGTGAGACTAAACTCTCCTCTCTTGGTGGTAAATTGTGTTGATGTTGGTTTTGTTTCATCAACAAATGAGGCAGAACACACAGTGAATGTATCCTTTTTTGTTTATTGCACTTTTATTGCACTTTGTTTCTTGATGCAAATAAATGCTATGTTGCTAATGTTCACGCAAGGTAATTTAAAGATGGCGGGTTTCTGTTTTGAGCAGGACATGTAGTGACGCGTTTAACCCTTCTCATTGGTTGAAAATGTCCTTAATGTTTGAACTAAATCGCCACCTATTGCTTTGGCATTGTACTACATGTATATTACGTCACTCGGTAGCAGCTTTTCCAGTTGCGTGAGGATGCGGTTATTTGTCCCCCTCCCCCCCCCCCCCCCCCCCCACCCACCCACCCAACCACCTCCAATGTACAGTACCCCCCACCCCACCTACCCAACCTCCTCCAATGTACAGTTTCTACGTCAAATGTATACACTTTTTCTCTGGACTCTTTTCATATCACAAACGGTACTGTATTTGCATATCTGGTATGTCATAAATGTATAGATGTAGCAGTACTGTCTATCTGTATGTCATATATGTCATATATGTTACGATGAATTGAAAATGGGGGACCCTGATGTAAACAAGACTAAAGTCTTTCTCTGGTCTGCATCCCCTTAACAATTGTATGTATTGAGCTGTACTGTACTGTACCCATTCTGCAATCTGTTAACACTTTGATCGCCATGGTTAAATTCATAATTTACCATCCCTAGCCAGCTCTATTTGTCTATGGAGAAGTTCCCCTTCTTTGCAGGGCTATAACTTTTTAAATTCTATTGCTAAATTGACATTATTATGGCCCATTCAATGTCCTATATCCATTGTTCAGGGTGTAGCAACGATATACTTTTTCATTCACATATTCATACTAAAATATGGTCTAAAGTATAAGTATGTTTTTATTGTTTTCTGCAGCTTTCTCCAGAACTTGATTTATAGCCCCAAATGCATTATATTGATGATCAAATACAGTTTGGTAGCGATCGGTGGCAGATGAAAAATTTCAACTGGAGGTACTTCTAGAAGTTACTACGTATCATCTGATATTGACCGGATGGGCGAGGGGGCGTTTATAATTCCGTGGGCAACGTTATACCATTCATCTAGTGTGGGTCATATGATCATCAGATCAGTTAGTATAGAAGACGTTAGAAAATAACGTTGAAACTCACCGTATCTTCCTCACGCCGTTGGACGATCAGCTTGGAGTAGACAGTTTTCGATTATGGGATGTTGATCCTGATGAACCATTTCCAGGTTGTATAATACTATATACGTCCAAATAACGTTGTTTATTGAGTTAGGGCGAGCGATTGATTATCCAGTGTGTTGAGATAGAGTCCTGCTAATGATCGCGAGTGCCCGGACGAAATATGGATGAGCACTTCCTGTTTGACGAGTCACTTCCTGTTGGCGATCTGCCGATCGGCCACCAGATGGCGCTCTTGAACCGCTAGAGAGTTGAGTGGAGCTCAGCAGCTGTACATCTCAGGTCCCCGGAGGAGAAATATGATTTAGATCACAGATTTTTGAATTATTGATATCAAAGACGAGTTACGGCGTCTTCGGCAGAATGAGCATGGCTAGGAAAGACGTCCAAAGGCGTTTTCGGCGGTTAAAGTGTTAATAAAGTTTTCAATCAATCAATGTTTAAACCACCCATGTATACAGAGGAGTATTTTTTTTAAAACCTCTGTGTCAAAAATACCTGTGATCGTGTGGACTGGGCCTTATACTCCCTCTCATGGTGACATAGTGTTCCATGTGTTTAGGTGTAGCTATTTACTATCCTATGGTTTGTTTACACTGGACCTGCTAGCATGTGTGTTTAAACCAGATTGTATTGTGTTTGCACCCCACTGGCACAGGGGCAATGGGAGTGTGTGTGTGTGTGTGCGCGCGCATGTGTGTTATGTTTGTACCCCGCTGGCATGGAAGTAGGGGAAAGGATGTGTGTGTATGTTTGTGTGTGCGTGCACATGCATAATGTGTGTGTGTGTGTGTGTATGTAGCCTGTGTGTGTTTGCATGCATCCTTTGTGTTTGTAGGGAGATGGGGCAGAGGGGGGATGGTGTCTTGGGTACATGGGGGAAATAACACAGTGCCTGGCAGGGAAGGAGCTTGCCCCATCCCCCCTCACTTTAATGTTTCTGATCCATCTATTGTGTGAGGGTGTACCCCCCCCCCCCCCCCCCCCCCCCATCTGAGGGGTACACCCTGTCCCAGCAGCGCATAGAGCATAGCAATGGACATGGAAGAAACATAATCAACCCTTTTGAGGTGTGAAGCAAATATATATGGGAAAAAAATTATTGTTAACCATTTCCCTCCCTGATAGAATGGGTAACACATATAGGCTATGTATTACGTGTATATGGTAAGTACACAGGGAAACATTTGGCACAAATCGATTGAATTCTTGATGTGTGTGCGATGGGTCTTTAAGAGTAGACTGGAGGTACTGAGGTTTATTGGAGCAATAACTCTAATACGCTGTTTAGTATCTATATCTAATAATAAATGAGGTATCTGAGGAATAGGCCTATCGATTCCCCCACATCCTCCTAACAATTTGCATAAACATGCATGCATACATGTATGTTAGTAGCAATAGTATTTCTCCCCATTGGCTTGTAGTGTATGTTTCCTTCTTTGATCTAAGGCTATTTATAACTACTGGATTTGTGGCAGGAGACACACTGACTGATGAACATGTGCACGCACACACACACACACACACACACACACACACACACACACACACACACACACACACACACACACACACACACACACATAGTGAGGGAGAAGCTCATTGGCACACTTAGCAGCCAGTGCCTTTCTCAGAATGTAAAGTGGCAAATATACCCACAAAACGGAACAAGATCCACACTAGGAAAATAACACAAGGACATTCCCTTAAGTCTTTTCTGTCACCACTTCCTCTTACAGAAGGTTACTTATTTCTCCATGATGTCACATGTTTCAAATCTATTTCAACCTATTTCACCACTATGTGGTTTTTGGACATTGAAACTCGAGAGAAGTGACAAATTCTATAGTGTATTTTCATAACTGAATAAACTGCCCCCAGAGGGAAATTGGGTTGCTACCTGAAAAGGAGCTGTTTTGTTGTTGTTGTTGTTGTTGTTGTTGTTGTTGTTGTTGTTGTTGTTGTTGTTGTTGTTGTTTACAATGTTTTGTTTACAAACATATTTATTGTCATGAGAAGTATCTTAGGCCTACATTTGATTCACACAGTGACTCAAAATGATTTATGTTTCGATTTATGATGACATGAGATTCAGACTACATGTAGGCTATACATAGGCCTGGTGAAGATGTATTCAGGCCAAATGGCATAGTGCAGTGGTTCCCAAAGTCGGGGTCGCGACCCAAAGGTGGGCCGCGAGCAGCCACGGGAGGGCCGTGAGATGATTTAAAAAAAATAAAATAAAAAATAAAAAAATTCAGGCCACTGGACTTAGAAGCAGGCCAGGACAGTGTTTCTAGTTGTATTCTAAAATTATATTCTATTGTATTCTAAAATGTGACTATATGGTTTTATATTAACTTAATAAATAAACAAAAACGAAAAATCTACTTATTTCAACGAACATTTCAAACTAAATTACAGATTATGCACATAAAACGCTGAAAACAACCGAAGCAACAATAGTATTTTAATGAGGCTATTATTATTATTATCATTATTATTTTGCAACAAGTTAGCCCTCTCATAAATAGCACATATAAATGAATAACTAAGTTGAACTAACTTAATAGGATTGAAGTGATATTTGGCTTAAAAAAATCGGTCGCCTGGCAAAAAAGAAAAAAAAGAAAAGCCTGACGATGTGCATTGGGCCGCGGCTCTCTGACGCCTTATTTTCTGGGTCCCGGCCTGAAAAGTTTGGGAACCCCTGGCATAGTGCACCTTTAAAGCGTACTGACCCGAGTCTGAACTGCACATGAAGCATGTTATAGAGTACGTAGCCTACAGTGCAGTCTGGAAGTCTTTGAACACCTCTTTTCTTTTTGTTTTACTACAAGGTTAAAGTGCAGACGTTCAGCTTTACTTTGAGGGTGTTTACATCCATATCGACTATTATCGAGTGGACTGTGCAGGAATTGTAGCCCTTACATTTTTGTTTAAATGTAGTCGTTCCATTTCAGGAGACCAAAGGTAATTGGATGATTGGCTACTCAGCTGTTTCTTGGGCAGGTGTGTTTCGTTTCATTGTTACTTCATGCATGAGGGAGCCGACAACTAGAGCCGAGTCTAGGTGTGACGTTTGCGTTTAGAGTCTGTTGAAGGCGTCTCTCAAAATGAGGACAGACAAATTGTCAATGCCAGAGAATCAGGCCAAAAATCTGAATAAATCAATCATAGCCAAAACACTAGGTATATATATATATATATATATATATATATATATATATAAAAAGCCTACCATTTATACTTGGCTCATTTAACCTCAGTCATTGTTCCATTTCAAATTTAATGTGCTGGAGTACAGAGCCAACTACGACGGCAACAAAACATCACTGTCCGAAGACGTATAGGCTGCACTCTAGATTGACAAGCTGATATGAGAGGTGCTACAGCCTATCCTGCACCCGTTGACTGTAGCATTGACCCCATCCGCCCTGTAACCTTTCGTTGGCCTGCTGCTATTTCTGGGGCATTCCCTCACGTTTAGGAGGGAGCGGGTTGGGTGGGAGGAGAGAGGGGGGGTGAGGGGAAAGGAGATATGAGGGGATGATAGAGGTTAGAGGCGTGTAGAGGAGGGGAGGGGGTTTGAGGGAGTGAGATCAGGAATCTGCTGAGTCATCATGACCAGTCCCATGATGATCGCTCAGCAGCAGCAACAATAGCTGCCCTTCATTGAACACACACACACCCCCTCCACACACAGACACTCAATTACACACACACACACACACACACACACACACACACACACACACACACACACACACACACACACACACACACACACACACACTGATCACCCCCCCCCCCACACACACACTGATCACACGCACCCCCCACACACACTTATTACACACATCGCATACACAACACCCCCCCCCCCCCCCCCACATACACACACTGATCGCCCGCCCCCCCCCCCCTCCTCCCACACGCACACACATGCGTGCGCCGTGCGCGCGATGACCAGCACACTATACAAAGCATCTCATTGAGGATGCTGCTCTGTGGTGCTGTTTCTCTCTAAGGGCTGATCTCATCTTTCTCCACTTCCCCTCGTTCCACTCTTGATTCACGCTCTTTGTTTCCGTCTCTCTGCCCTCGAGTCCATGTTCTCTCCTACATTATTGGGATCTGCTTAGGATTTAATTGGCCTTTCTCCTGTTCATTTTCGTCCTCTGGAGCTAGGCCTACCTATATCTCTCCTGGTGTTTCAGACCCCTCGCGGTCTGTGCCGTCTACGCGGCATAACGTTGACGATGTCGCAATTGCAGCCTCGCACAGAGTTCAAGTGCAGAACCGCGCGCCTCCCGGGACTTATGTAGTAGGGGTGGGAATCACCAGAGGCCTCACGATACGATACTATCACGATACTTGAGTCACGGTACGATAGTATTGCGATACTAAATATATTGCGATATGCTCAGCTGAGTATTGCGATATTAATATTGCGATATATTGCGATTTATTACCTTTTTTCAACTGCAAAGTAAAACTTTGTCAACATGTTTTATCTAATAAAAAGTTCAGTCTGTTCATCTCACTTCAATCATTTCAAGTTTCAAGTTTCTTTAATAGTTGTCATACAGAAGTACAGAATACTTTTGTACAAAATGCTTCTTACTGTTGCGCTCCAGAGACTGTGCATGACAAGATAAGTATGAAATAAAAACATAGTAAAAATTAGAAGAAAAAAAAAAGAGGTCACAGTGTTCAGTTTAGACATATGTACAATGTTCGTAGACGTAGTTACCATACAATATACAATACTGTGCAGTGTACTAATATACAATACTATATAGTGCAAGGCATAAATGGACGAGGTGCAGTTTAGGTACAATTCACAGTAGGTGTACGAGTTGTAGTGCAAATCCTTTATCAATAAATATAAAGTGTAAGTGTGTTTGTGTGATCTAAAGTGTGGAGAGTGGGTGCTGCAGTGTGTTGTTTGTTTGAGTGAGTGTGTGTGTGCGTGTGGGTGTGTGTGCTGTGTGCATTTGATGGTTGTTGCATAGTGATTATTGTTCGTTTAGCGATTATTGTTCGTTTAGCAGCCTGATGGCCTGGGGATAGAAGCTCCTTCTGAGTCTTTCTGTGCTCGCCATAAGACTCCGGTATCGCTTGCCTGACGGCAGCAGTTCAAAGAGGCAGTTGTTCGGGTGGCTCGAGTCCTTAATAATCCTCTTAGCCTTCCCCTTGCACCGCTTGTTGTAAATGTTCTGGAGGGTGGGAAGCCCCCCTCTAATTGTGCGTTCGGCTGAACGTGTCACTCTTTGTAGTCTGCTACGGTCTTGTGCAGTGCTATTCCCAAACCAGGAGGTGATGTTGCCGGTCAGGATGCTCTCTATTGTACATGAGTAGAAGTTCCTAAGGATCTTCTGACTGACTTGGAACTTCCTTAGGCGCCTGAGGAAGTAGAGGCGTTGTCGTGCCTTCTTCACAACACTGTCAATGTGTGTGGTCCATGTCAAGTCCTCGGATATGTGGGCTCCGAGGTACTTGAAACTGTTCACTCTCTCAACTGGTGCCCCGTCGATGCTGAGGGGGCTGTAGTCCTTGACCCCCGACCTCCTGAAGTCCACAATCATCTCTTTTGTTTTGCTGATGTTCAGGGAGAGGCAGTTCTCCTGACACCACTGTGACAGGTTCTCTACCTCTTCCAGGTAGGCCCTTTCGTCGTTGGCAGAGATCAGGCCCACCACTACTGTGTCATCAGCAAATTTGATGATGGTGTTGTTGTTCCGCTGTGCTACGCAGTCATGTGTGTACAGGGAGTAGAGGAGGGGGCTCAGAACACAGCCCTGGGGGGCCCCTATGTTGAGCGTGATGGATGAGGAGGTGCAGTTGCCGGCTCTTACCACCTGGGGTCTGCCCGTCAGGAAGTCCAGGACCCACTGGCACAGGTCATAGTTCAAGCCCAGGTCCCTGAGCTTGGCTATGAGTTTGGAGGGGACTATGGTATTGAATGCTGAGCTGTAGTCGATGAACAGCATTCTCACATAGTTCCCCTTCCTCTTGTCCAGATGTGATGCTGCTGTGTGCAGCACATGGGCTATGGCGTCCTCCGTTTTGATTGCAGAACATGGTATTTTCTCAAGCAGACAGATGTAAACACTGTAATCTGTGTTGCATGTACCTGACAAACTGAACTGTTTGTATTACAGTCAAATTCCAACTTAACTGAATGCACACGTGTGCGTGGACTACTGTACTATTACAGGTATTGAAATGAACAATGCAACTTCCTTATACAAAAAAAAATAAACATTTATTTTTAAATAAATAATTAAATATCGATACTTGGCGTCCCTGTATCGATACAGTATCGCCACGCAAAGTATCGCGATACTACTACGTATCGATATTTCCCCCCACCCCTATTATGTAGCACCGCGGACGAGGCCGCACCGCATAAACCCTCGTTGCAATGATTGGCGTCGCTGTCACTACGGTGAGAGAATGTGCACTCCATTCATCAAGCTGCTCTGACCGCAATAACTACGAGGCGACCCGGTGACCGCAGGAAGTACGAAACACGCTTAACTCTCTCTGTAGTATTCTGCGGTCTCTATACGATAGTCTATAGTAACTTATTTTGAGTGTGTGTGTGTGTATTAGACTATTACAGTTGGTTTTCCCTTGGAACTCTTCCCATCAATTCTACCACTTCCTCTTCTTCACATTCACTTGATCTCCTATTGGCCGTCAGCCAACCAATATGAGTTCTAGAACACTTAGGTAGTGGAAACTGCCAGGGTAACCACCGGAAAACAGGAAGTCAGGGAGATTCTCAGAGAAAGTATTCCTGTGTATTTGTGCGTCTTGCTTTTATGCAGTTAATGGAGCACTAAACGGTAAATGGACTGCATTCATATAGTGCTTTTTCCACAAAGAGCTTTACAAATTATGCCATCCATTCACCATGCAAGGAGCCAATCTGCTCGTCAGAAGCAGTTAGGGTCTTGCTCAAGGACACTTTCACACAAAGCCAGGAGGAGCCTGGATCTAACAGGGAACCCTCAGAATACCAAACGACCACTTCTACTTCACTTCACTTCACTGCCACCCAAGTATTCTCATGTGGAACACTGGAACTGGGTGTGATATGACATGTCCTTCAGTCGTGGATAGTTTTGAACTGACAGTTCTTGATCTCATTTTGATTTAATTCCCTCAAGACATTGTTTGGGTTTTGTTTTTCTGTGTGGGTGGTGTTCCGGTCTCTGTCATAATTTCGGTCAGAGGTGGACTTGTCCATTCTTGAACTCCTGTCCTGGATTGGTTTTGATCCTCTGTGTTGGGGCTGAAATGCCTGGCTACCTCTGTGTTGGCGCTGAAAGGCCTGGCTACCTCGCTCTGTGTTGGGGCTGAAAGGCCTGGCTAACGGCCCATCTCTCCTCTCTCTCAGGTCTGGTCAGAAGAGCCAGGCTCTTGTGGCATGACGACCACTAACAAGGGGAATAAAGCCTTGAAGGTAAGAAAGGACTCCTCGTCTTCTCAACATGTATGGATACTTACTTCACTGTGTACGGAGCCTTCTTTCCTCATCCTAACCCCCCCCCCCCCCTATCTCTCTCCATGTTGCTCTTTCCTCCTTTCCACCCACCCGCACTCTCTCTCTCTCAGGTGAAGCGGGAGCCTGGGGAGAATGGCACCAGCCTGACAGACGATGAGCTGGTGACCATGTCGGTGCGAGAGCTGAACCAGCACCTGCGGGGGCTTTCCAAGGAGGAGATCCTGCAGCTGAAGCAGCGGCGGCGCACGCTGAAGAACCGGGGCTACGCCGCCAGCTGCCGCGTGAAGCGCGTCACCCAGAAGGAGGAGCTGGAGAAGCAGAAGGCAGTGTTGCAGCAGGAGGTGGACAAACTGGCCAACGAGAATGCCTCCATGCGCGTCGAGCTGGACGTGCTGAGGTCAAAGTACGAGGCGCTGCAGACCTTCGCCAGGACTGTGGCGCGAAGTCCGACCGTGGGCGTCAGTGTCAGGGGCGGGGGCGGCGGAGGAGGGGGAGGGGCGGCGCCGTCGGTCATCGGGCCGTTCATACCGGGGAAGGTGGCGATGGCGACGAGCGTTATCACGATAGTGAAGACAAAGACAGACGCGCGATCTTGAGGAAGGGGCAGGTAGATGGAGAGAGAGAGAGAGGTGTGAGGGGTCGTCGGGATGGAGTACCGCTGCATCACCAGTGTTCTTCCTCTACTGGCCACCTCTCCTCCACCCGTACTGGCCTGAGAGAGCTGGACAGTGTCATCAAATCTAACAGTCTAACCACTTTGCTGTGACCGATGTGAGATCAGTGCAAGTGAAGGAAAGAGACAAGTAGAGGAAGCTTCTTGAGACTATTAGGATGCAGCCATTGGTCAGTGCACGTTCATTTAGCACAGGAAAGGTGCACAAGGTTCCTATAGTCAGGGAAAATTGCATTGCCAGGCTCTGAAAAGTTCTAGAAAATGATAATCCCCCCCAACGAAACATGGACATTTGTTCAGATGTGCATAATTTTAACCAGTCAAGTGTTAAATGTCAAGCTAGACTGTTGATAGATCTCTGTATCTGTGTGGATATAATAATCCAGTTACACATTGCCCACTGCATTTATCCCAGATGTTAGTTTCACCCAGTAAACGAAGAAGTGGGACATGAAAGAATATTCCCATTCTAAAATACAACACTGACAAGTAATGATTATGGATTGGTCATGATGTTTGATTTGCACAAATGTGTAGGAGCCCTGGATACAGTTATGCTGTCGGGATTCCATAATAATAGAAGAGATTTTGGGTCCACAGATTTCCCTTTCTGCAAACACACATTGTGCTCCGCTAAGCCAAGAATGACTAAATAACCTTTCCTTTTTTTTTTTGGTGAGAAGAATACTGTAGAAAATATATCTATTACACATTGGTGGTAACTGTATTTCTACTGTTTTGTACCGTGTCGTCATTCACATGAGGTCCAAAGTGTATTCTCTGTGTGTGAATTGTTACATATCAGGAATTCTGTGAAATTCTGTGATGTGCGTTCGTTTTGGTATTTCTGTGTTTAGTTATCTGTGTTTTTTCTACAGTCTCTCTCGTTCTCTAACCTCCCTCTGTCCTTCAATTTTTTTTCAAATCCAAGTGGTTTCTGTTATTAGGCACTAGCACTTCCTGGCTCTACAGGAATAAAGAGTTATAATGCCTAGAACGGTACTTTATGTGAAAGTGGATACACATTCATGCAAGTTTAGAATCTCCCCACCAATATTCAAATGCACTTGCACCTTGTAAGTGAGAATCTTCAGGAAAGATTTTTGTGAATACCAAGGTTGAATCATGATTACCCTCTCCTCCATCTTTGTATTCCTCTCAAAGAGCGGGGGAAGCTGGGAGGGGGCAGGTGCCTTGGTCTACTCCTAAAATAGACCACCTAAGTGAGTACGTCATGATTATACTTGACTTTAACCTTATTTGGAGTGCTGGGGCCAACCTCCTCATCTATGATAAAAGTAATTGGGGGAACGAATGGGATTTCAAACGATCACATCCACGATCTGGGAGCTACTTTCTCCATCTTGGTGGGAGAGTTTTAACTTGTACAAATGTACTTTACAGAGTACATCAGACTGGCGCATCATCTGCCTACTATTTGGGGGGGTAAACACAAATGCCAGTCCTGTAGAAGATCACTATCGTATTTGGCCTATGTGAAGACAGGGTTTGCACAGGGTCCTTGAAGTGCTTAAAGTGCTTGATTTTTTACCAAAAGAAGTCGAGGCCTGGAATTCCTTGAAAACAGCCAATTTATTTAACAAGGTGCTTAAAAAGTCCTTGCAATTCAAATCAACCATTCGCATTGAAAGTTTTGTTCATCCATGATAAAATTGTTCTGAATCAAGAAATTGAAGTGTAACTAATTGTCGGAAATTGGTTTTAAGCCATAAATATTGGATCAGATTTTTTTTCTATAAAAAACTGCATTTAAAAGCGATTTGTATTCTTTTAAATGCCCTTTTAAAATAAAATAAATTGTGCTTAGGAAAGTACTTGAAAGTCCTTGATTTTCATTTTGCAATGTCTGTGGGAACCCTGTGAAGACTGTTGGCAGGACGGCAGAGTCTTTTTAAACATTTGTTTTGTCAGAGCATGAGTTATGCCGTCAAGCAATTACTTTCCGACACTGGCCACCATTGGCCGTTCGTGCTACTGTGAAAAGTCACGTTTGATCCATATTCAGACATTCCCCTTCAGTCTTCTCCTGTGGTCCCCTATCAAGGGCTGTCTTAAATACTTCGAAGCTTCATTCGATGGGCATGAGATTCGAATATGAAAATAAAATTTGAATATATTAAAAAATAAAATAATAATAATAATAATTTTTTATTTTTTTTATTTTGCAAAATCAACTCTGCCTCTCTTTGTTAATTACGACAAGCAATGCTGTTTGTTATTTAAGATGAGGTCGGACTCGGCACTGACAGATTTGTGTTCATTGTGCTGCTTTTATAAAGCCTCAAATGACGGCTTACAATATTTCATGAAAGCAAAGTGTTTCGTTTGTCTAAGATTTAAAAAGGTTTAAACTTTACAGCACTGACAAAGTTGAACAAAGTGCTGTACAAGTCCCACAACATAAAAAAATTAAAATAAAGAATTATTTATAATTTTTATTTTATCTCGAAGCTTCGAATTAAAATCGAATCTCTGCCCCGAAGCTTCGAATTAAAAAAAATCGAAGGTCAGCCCTACCTCTATCATTGCCCTAAATGGACATTTAATAGCCTAATAACTTGTAACGCTATCATGTAACTACTATTTCTGGAACTTGATGGTTTTATAACTTGTAACTTGAGAACAAACGCCACCTCCCCCATTTATTCCCCCAAAAAGGAGGCGTGGCGATCCCAGCGCAGTGTTGATGACACAATGCCAGTCTGATGTAAACCTGAAAGATGCAGACGTTACATGAAATAGCTTATTGTTTTTCAACCAATCAAATGCTAAAAGAGTGCAAGCCTTGAGAACGGTGAAAGCCCATACGATTTTGCAATAGAGAAATGTATTTTTGGATACCGACATAGCGAGTCCAAAGTGATGAATAGGTGGTCTATATGTTTCAAGGAGAAGCCAACGAGCAATTTCAAGATGTCTTTCATGGTGTTCGACGCCATTTGGTCGTCCTGTTCTGCCCCACAGAGCAATGTGGCACTGTTTCAATTTCAGTTTGCAAATATACTAAAAAGAGTAAATGTAATGCTTGAAAATATTTGCTAGCCGTAACATATGTAACAGTTAGTTATAATGCTGCCTTCAAATGGGGTCGTGTTTACCGTGTTCACGAGAAGAGTCCATACGAACGATCCACTGTTGTGGTGTTTGCGACTTAGTAAGTGGAAAGTAATTTTCCGAAAGCTCAGAGTTCATGAGTTGTGGCGTGGTGACAACGTTTTGAAAAATGACGTGTGGACGTTTTTGCAGTATAATTATTGTAATTTTTGTCTTTCATAGTACATTTGAAATATATCTGAGGAAAATGTTGATATTCCCAACGGTCTCATCTTTTTCCTCTGTCATTATGCCTTTCTATTTAGTTAGCTAAAGCATTAGCCTTGGCAAGACGCATTGGCAAGTTGCCTAGCACGACTTCTCACAACTTTAACCACTTGACTTTAACCACTTGAACGCCAAGCATATTGTGTACTCGACTTCCCATGTTGAGACCACAAACTCACGAGTTCCATTTGAAGGTAGCATAACAATCTTTAATAACGATAGCTAATTTTAGCTGTAAAGTTTGGTAGCCAACATTAGCTCTAATATTTGGTAGCTGAAGCTAATGGTATTATCGGATATTGTGTTGGGTTACTACATGCTGAGGTGGACTAGGACAACCAAATGACGTGAAACACTACATCTATTGTCGACCATTGTCCATCGTTGATGGATGTCTGAGATTCAGCCTAGGTATTTGATGTCTTGTACTTACACCTGTGCTTAATGGGATGCACTGACCAATCAGGAATTGAGTTGTGAGTGACAGCGTTTAATCGGCAACTATCGCTGTGTATTGTTGTGAAAGCTGTGTAGTAGCTATCAGGATTATAATAACACCCATTTATGTGACTTGACAGTTCCTTAACTTTGAAACAAATGCTCAAATTTAAAACCATTAGGAAGACAGCGGCTCATTCATTTTATAATTTTTATTTGTATTATTATTTATTTGTATTTTTTTTTTGTGTGCATAAAATCAGATTTTTGGAAAAGCAATATAACTTCTATTCATAAGGAAATGTTTACATTGCCTAACCTTTTTCTTCCTGAATTATATATTTATTTTTCACGTGGAAAAGAATTGGTGAACCTGTTGCTTTCCCCAGAATTGTAACTATTGAGCTCACTTGCACTGCAAACTGTGTGGTTATTGACAGCGGAGGCAGCCAGTTAGTCAGACACTTCAACTGTGAAAAGAAGTCTTTTCTTTTTTTTATATTCTCTCAATTTCCAGTCACACAAATGGATGTCATTTCCCATCAGCTTTACCATGAAAATAGTCTTATAGTACGTGGCGTTCTATACTCAAACGATCTTTGTCTATGTATGGTAGAGTCCATTTTATAAATGCATAATTATCTTTGCATTGTTTGTAAACAAAAAAAACCCAACCTTTTAAAAAGGTATGATGAAAACTGTTTGATATATCTCTCTATTTTGCAATTGTACCAAAAGTGGCTTAACTATTGAAGTCAATAGCTTTGTTTTTTTCTCTAGTGACTAGGCACGTGTGTGTAACCGTGGGCTAGTGTGTACGTGAAGTGTCGGTATATGACGAGGTAATGGTATATAGTTCATGGATGTGAAGTTGATCCCTGTTTGATTTCAGGCTGACGCGGGTGATGAAACCATGAGCAACTAGCAAAGGCTACTCTTTCTCTATCCATAGTGTTAGTTGTCCTCTCTTTCCCAAGATTCAGCTAGTGATGCCGATGGGATACCTCTGAGCTAGATGTGTGGATTTGCCAAAGATCTGTGCTCACTTCTGATTTATAAATTAACCCTGGCACTGAAGAACCATATAGCTCCATTTTGAAAAAGATTATTTTGGACAGCTCGTGTTTTTGCGGTTGAGAAGTCGATGCATAATTGCATATCACTTGGGAGTGTGAATGTGAAGTATTCCAAGAAAGTACTCAACCTCTACCATCTTTAATTGCCAATGAACACAACATTCTCAAACCATCTTTAGATAATAAAGAGATAAGAAAACACTGTTCCTCTGAAAACTTCAAATGGAGTTCTATGGTTCTTTGTCTGAGGTGTTCAGATACAATCATCGGAAGAAGTGTATCTCAATAACAACTTGGGAGCTACATCACACTCCTGTCATATCCACAGCTCACCCAGGTATGATGTCCAGTGAGTTATGGTCAGGAAATCGGTATGGGAAAAAAAAACTAAAACCTTACAAACCAGATGATCTCATGACTTCAGATCAACTGACATGCAAGCTTAAGGGACTCATTGGAAGATGCACATAACGTACAATGGCTACATCACCCCTGCTCTCTTTCAAAAAAGTTATTTTTGTGACGTGATTTCGATATCATTAATTTTTTTTGCTGTGTATATTTTCTATTGACATGTATATTTAATGATTATGTATTTGTTTTTACTCGTTTGGGTTTTTTCTACTGTTCTGTAAATGCCAGGGAAGTGAAACTGTTTTGTTACCGTCTGTGCTGTTTTATGAAGTGAAAAAAGAAAAAGAAAAAAAAACAATTACGCTACTGCTATTTAAAAGATGTGTCTGTCAAGCAAGATTTACTAAAGAAGTTTGATCCACCTCAAAATTGTTTTGTTAACTATGGGGAACGTGGTTTCAAATTTAAGTATTTATTGAAATAGATGCAATAGCCTACAATGCTAAAAGAAAATACATATAGGCTTCAAAACTTCTTAGCATTTTAGCCGTCTGAACTGTTCATTTATTTTGAGAGGAAAAGTGTTACTAAGAACACTGTAGCTTTTAATTTTCTTTTTTTTTATCGGTACATTACAATAATATTAAAGACGAATAAGAATGAAAGAGATGGGGGGGGGGGGAGTTGTGGGGATGTTAATACTCCACAAACCCTTGCACTGATAACAATTTGCAGGTTCAATCAACCATGAAACTACAAATGTCACAAATGTCAAGTTGAAATGGCTGATAAAATAGCTTTTCATCCTATCTCTCAACACTGGAATAGCCTACACTTACCTGCCATTTAGACACCGCACACACACACACACACACACACACACACTATATGGTATATTTATATACGTGGTATATATGTTTAAATATGTCCTTTCCCCCTATTTTCTATGGATAGAATGCTTTTCTTTGATTGGTGATCTGTGAAATTGTTCTGATCGAGTTTTCCATGTAATCTCTTTCTCTCGCATTTGCTTTTGTAATAATGTTATTGTTCTCTCTTTGACTGGTGAGTCCTGTGGCGTGTCATACATTCAGTGATTAAATGAAAAAAATAACAGAATATGGAACGTTGAGTTGCTTTGCCAAAACAGTCTGTGCCACCGTCCAGTTGTACCAAATATGTTCATGATTTGTTTGTGACAGTTTTCTTTGTTATTATAATTTATTTTTAATTGTATTTACCCTCCCCCCGTTGTTCGGAGAGGATGCCTAGCGAGTGAACACTAGTTTGTCGACGTGGTGACTGTTGTTTAATAGACATATTTAATTATGCAAACTTGGCCTTGAAAGGGGCGGGGCTAGAACTCTTGCCACACAGGAGTAGTGATGCTATCATAGTGATCGTCTCTCGAGTTGTCGTCCTCATTATAACTGCAGGTACAGTGTGACGTGACGAGGGCAATAGCTTTTATACAGAGTGTTTATCTATCTATCTTTGGTTATCAAATGCCAATATCAATTTATCTCTTAAATCCCACAATCTGGTTCACGAGGAGTGACTTCACTTGCCTTTGTAGTAGTGCTTCTTGTACTGCGTTAACAATGCAAAGATGAAATTATCATACTGTAACTGTTTTGTTATTCCGCTCTCATGCCAGACCACTCAGTCAACCTCAGAATCCCATGATTTTTGTCTTCCACATCAGATTCGCTTCCATGGTTAATTCCCCCCCGCGTGAGGGAGTAGCGTCCAGACCGTGTTGTTTGGTCAGTGTGTGAGGCGCTTCGTGTCCCCGTCAGCTCAGTACTGTGTATTCAGAGAATCATTCTTGGCTTTTTCATCACTGTCCACCTGAGCTATGCCATTACAAAACGAGTGTCTTCCTAGTTTGGCTCTAATAGAAGTGGTCACAACATCATTATCTGGACTGGGCCCTGAAACCGTATCATATTGGAGAGATTGTGAGGTTGTACTCATTATAGTACAACCTCGTTGTTACAGTCTGCCTGGTTGTGGTCATGTGAAAACGATTATTTCATTACAAGTCCTACTAACCAATACTATTCTTAAATAATTCAACGGAGACGGGAGAGGAGGCGAGACACACTTGATACATTTCCCAGTCAGACTTCCATTTTCACAAAGGTTCAGTATAGTGTAGCATATATGGTAACTTTGCTGGATTGTCCTGCTCTTCCCCAAGAACGCCTGCCTGTTCTAGAAGATCATTAACTCCTTATCTCACTTCTTGGCCAATCGGTACATAGTCGTTGGGTTGTTTTCCTGTCGAGTGAATCACACCACCAGACTCCAACAGCCCTTTCACCCACCAATGGCGATCAATGGAAGTAAATGAACCAAGGACTCCTTTGATCGTTTGGTTGGTGTGTTCATCAATATTGTTGTTTGTTTCCCCTCCCAAGCAGCTCTCTCTCTATCTCCCTCACTCTCTCTTTACCCCCTTCTCGCTCTCCCCTTTCTCTCTGTCGCTCTCTCACTCCTTTGTCAGATTATCATGCTTTGTACACATGCGTGCTGTGCTTACATAAATACACAGGAGGGAAATCAAGTCTCCCTCTCAGACACTCTTACCCCCCTCTCTCTAACACCTCTTTCTCTCTATCTCTCCCCCCTCTCTCTCACTCCCTCTCTATCTATCTATCTCTACCCCCCCCCCCCTCTCTCACTCTCTCTCTACCCCCCCCCTCTCTCCTCTCTCTCACACACAGTAATGGAAAATGTTGCTCAGATTTTAGGTGTCGAATGACAACAATCAATGATTCTACTTGTCCTTGTAACGCATCCCCTCACCATCTTCCTTCCACTTAAAAAAAATATATTTATTTATTTATTTATTTCATCAACTGGTGAGCATATGACTATAGGTTTCTGATGGGAGCCGGGCTATTTTTGTGTTTCTAAAAGTATATAATGGTCAGTTTAAAGCTATAGAAAAGTAGTGAGTTTGTGTGAATATGGCATATTCAGAAATGACCTTGTAATAGAAAAGTCTGTGTTTTGTAATATTTCTGTATGGGGTGTAATAAATTATTCTACCACAGTACTTTCTATGGGAAAATACTAAAAGAAATGTGACCGTCTTTGTAAGTATTTATCATCAACTAAATTATTGTACTTTTTTTTTGTGACAATTTGTAGATATGTAAGTGATGATGACAATGTATCGGTAATCATGAAATTAACTGTTTCATCATCAGTCTGATGCATCTTTTAATTTATTGATGTATATACTGTATGTTTGTTGATAAACAGCTTACTTTATTTTGTATATGACCAATAAACATGTTTTAAAATGGATCAAGTGTTCCTTACTCTTGCTTTGGTTAAACAATAGTAGTGTTGGTCAGACTATGAGAATCTGTAGAGCTGCTGAACGAAAATGGAGGAAAACTAAGCTCACAGTCCACTGCAATATATATAAAGAAGCCATAAAGGTGCCTTCTACCACCTCAAAAACATCTCCCGTCTCCGACCCTCACTCTCAGATTCTGTGGCTGAGACCCTGATCCACTCATTCATCACCTCCCGGTTGGACTACTGTAACGGAGTCCTGTTCGGGGTACCCAGCAAAGCCCTGGACAGGCTCCAGTATGTTCAGAACTCAGCTGCCAGGGTTCTCACTCACACCAAGCCCTGGCAGCACATCACCCCCACCCTCATCCACCTCCACTGGCTCCCAGTCAAGTTCCGCATCACCTTCAAACTCCTGCTCCTCACCTACAAGTCCCTCCATGCCCTCGCCCTCCGATACCTGTCTGATCTCCTCCACCAGCACACTCCATCCCGGAACCTATGATCCTCTGATCTAGGTCTCTTCTCCGTCCCTCGCACCAGGTTACGGACTTTCGGGGACAGAGCCTTCAGCGTGGCGTCCCCTACCCTCTGGAACTCTCTCCCCCCCGAAATCTGCAACGCCCCAACCCTGGATACCTTCAAAACTGCTCTTAAAACACACCTCTTCACCAAGGCTTTTCCCCATCAGTTAGTTTAGATTAGATTAGGTCCATTATCCCTTACCTGCCCTCATCCCCCTTTTCCCCCCTACTTCCCTAGCCCTATTTTTTGTCCTGATTGTGAAGCGACCTTGGGTTCTATGAAAGGCGCTATAGAAATTTGATCTATTATTATTATTATTATTATTATTAATATGCCTATATAACAAAGCAATACGGGTGGCAAGAAAGGTCTACTTTTCTTCATCACAGATAATGCCAGAATATTATTCTCTGCCATTGACCAGCTATATTGCCCCCACTCCTCCAGTCCTCTGCATAAAAATGTAAAGAACTTGCATTATTCTTCAATAACTAAATAACATCAATCAGAGTCAGCATTACCCCTGATGCAAACACAGATACCATATGTAAACCCTGCAAAAAAAGTAACCATGGGACAACAGAGCTCTACAAAACTATCATGGAATGTAACTTCATGGAGGACCCTGATGTAAACAAGACTAAAGTATTTTTCTGGTCTGCATCCTCTTAGCAGTTGTTTGTATTGAGCCGTACTGTATTGTACCCATTCTGCAATCTGTTAATAAAGTTTTCAATCAATCAAACTCTTCCACTTTCTGTATTGACCCTATACATCAATGTTTCTCAAAGTGGGGGGCGCAGAGGCATGACAGGGGGGGCCTTGAGATAAAAAAAAAAAAAAATTGGATTACAGAAAATTATCACTAAAGTGCTATCTGTTGCAGCTGCACTGTTCTCCATGAAAATACCATATTTGGATAAGTTTGACCATTTCTCAAAATCTGAAAATCATTATTTAATAAAACACAGAAAAGGATCACCAAGTTACTCTCGATAAAAAAAAACTTTACAAACATTGAGACAAAGCTTCCTGACACATCTCCATCCAAACTCTTGGAAGAACTCATTGAAATCTCATCTGATACCACCTGGAGAGCTAGTTTCAGAGTGTGGTGCTGAGTACCAAGTATCTCATGATGCAGCAGTTAAGGTGTTGATACCATTCAGCACCACATATCTGTGTGAAGCTGGCTTTTCATCCATGACAGCTCTGAAAACAAAATATAGGGCCAAGTTGAGCCTTGAGGATGACATGCGTGTTGCCTTGTCAAAGACTGACAGCAATAAAGACTGTTTGCTTATTTCCTATGTTCGCTTTGTAAATTCCCAGTCACTGAGTGAAGATCTGCTGTTTTGCAAATATGTCAAAAACAGAGCGACAGCTGATGAGCTCTTCAAAATTATTGACAGTTACCTGACAGAACATGGACTGAAATGGGAGAACTGTGTGGGCTTTTGCTCTGACGGTGCGCAGGCCATGGCAGGGAAAAGGAGGGGGCTACAGGCACTCATCAAGGGGGTCTCGCCAAACGCGCAATGGACGCACTGTAAATTCACAGAGGCGCCAGCGTCAAGACAGCTTAGCCCTGAGCTGAATGAGGTTTTGACAGAAGTTATAAACGTGGTAAATTTCATCAAAACCCGAGCCCTGAAAGCGCGCCTGTTCTCTGCGCTGTGAGGAGATGGGAGCTGACCATTCTGCAGTGCTGTTTCACAGCGAGGCAAGGTGGCTCTCGCGAGGGAAGGTGTTGTCAATTTGAAAGGTCATGATATTGGTGTTATTTCAATAAATTTAAACATGGCCCATTTCATAACTATTTTGTTGGGGCGAGGGGGGGGGGGGGGGGGCAAGATATTTTGGTCCGCCAAAGGGGGGCCTGACAGAAAAGGTTTGAGAAGCACTGCTATACATACAGCCTTTTCTTTTAAGCGGATATTTGAAAGTGTCTCAAATCATGTCCTAGAGATTATAAACACATCGCTTCTGACAGGCATCTTCCCAGATGCATTCAAAACTGCCGTCATAAAACCCCTACTAAAGAAACCCAAACTAGACAGTAATGTACTGACCAAATATAGATCGATATCCAACCTTCCATTCAGTAGCAAGATACTTGAAAAAATGGTCTCAGTCCAAATAAACTCCTTTCTTAAAGAAAACAGCATCATGGAGGAATTTCAATCAGGCTTTAGAACATACCACAGCACCAAAACTTATCTTACTAAAATAATTAGCGACCTCAGACTAAACTCGGATGCAAACAAAGCCTCAATTCTTGTCCTCTTAGACTTAAGTGCAGCATTCAATTAACCATGATATCCTAATAAATTGTTTCGAAAAGCTAGTTGGTCTTTCTGATTAAACTGGTTAGAAAGAAATGTACTAAACTGGTTCAGAACATATATATATATCAAAGGGAGAACATAATGTCAGGCTTGGAAATCATACTACTGAGAAACATGACACCTACTTTGGAGTTCCACAAGGGAGCTGTCTCGGTCCACTATTATTCTCACTATACATGCTGCCACGTGGGGATATCATTAGAAAACACAATGTATGTTTCCATAGCTACGCAGATGAAACACAATTAACAAATGGATGACCAACAACTTCCTAAAATTAAATGAGTACAAAAAGGTGGTGTTGAAGTGACATAGAGCATACAGCCAAGGGGTACAGTATTTTGATTCATAGTGCATTATCGATCAATTGAGGCGCCTCTCATTTGTGACTGCAGGGTCCGAGTTATGTGGTGTCGAAGTGACATAGAGCATAAAGCTAATGGGTATTAACAACTTGTTAATTCATAGCATATTATTGATCGATTGATAGGGTGCGTAGCACAGGTAAATTGTGATAACATATGAATGCACGTTGTCTATTTTATGATTATTGTCTATTTAAAAAAAAATATGTCTGCACTTTTCTGCTTTTGTTTAGTCAATTCTCTGCTTATATTATGCCAATTGTATGCTCGTTTTATGCCTATGTCTATGTCCATTTATGTCTTCATTACTGCTGTAAAGCACTTTGGGCTACACTACAAGTTTATTATTATTATTATTATTATTATTATTATTATTATTATTATTATTATTATTATTATTATTATTATTATTATTATTATTATTATTATTATTATTATTATTATTATTATGTGGACTATCAGGTTTTGAATTTCAAGTTATTTACATTGAAAATAGTGTGGTGAGCTAGATAAAGCCTAGACATTCAGTTAGATTGTAGTCGTTACATAATAGAAGTTCAATGACCTCTCAAACTGTAACAGTTTAAATAAGAGAACAACTTCAATGATATGTTATCATCTTTATAGGCCCCTTCATATCTTTGTTTACCCTTTTAAACGGCTGTTACATTTTACAGGGAAGGAACCATAGTGACCTTATTGTCCATGACACAAACACACAGTTTATTCATCATTATAAAAATAAAAAAGATAGTTATCACCATTATTGTCTTTTGTTTCAAAGTGAATGTATATTTTGATAAATGTCAGTTAGATTCTGTATAATAGTATGACTCATCTTACATTTACATTTAGTTATTTAGCTGACGCTTTTATCTAAAGCAACTTACAAGTTCTGTACGACAAGTCAACTGTACAACTCTTTCAGCTGAGTAACTGTGCATCATACAGTGTTGAAACTTGGGTGCTAGTAGAGACATATTAGTATAGTAGCTAGTAATATAGACAAGGAAGATTAATTAGTGGAAGAGTGCATGCATGATAGTAGAAGACAGTAAGAAGGTTAGTAGTTTTTTTTCTCTCTCCTTCTTTCATTTCAGATATTAGGTATCTTGGCTACATTATAAGAGTCATATATGTTCCTTTGAGATATTCTTGAGTCAAGTCTCAACTACTACAGCATATTCAATTAGTTTTATTGAATGATTTATGTATTTTTTCTTCTAGAACAGTATGATCTATGGTTGACAGATGAAAAAGTGGAGTATTGAGGCTCAGTGTAACAAAATCCCCAAACGCTATCAACCTGTTTTCACTTGACAAAAGATACAGATGGATATAGTCCAAACTTACACTTGCAATTTTCCATCTAGAGGTAAATAAAGTGTCAGGAGAAAAGCCACATTGTATGTATCCTACAAATCTATCTTGATGTTTGGTGGTAGTACACTTAGTTGCAGTATGGGCCTAAATTTGAAAACTTTATTAACAGATTGCAGAATGGGTACAATACAGTACAGCTCAATACACACAATTGTTAAGGGGATGCAGACCAGAGAAAGACTTTCGTCTTGTTTACATCAGGGTCCCCCATTTTCAATTCATCAGGACATATATGACATACATGACATACAGATAGTCAGTACTGCTACATCTATACATTTATGACATACCAGATTTGCAAATACAGTACTGTTTGTGATACAGAAGGAGTCAAGAAAAGGGAGTATATACATTTGACGTAGAAACTGTACATTGGAGGAGGTTGGTGGGGGGGGTTGGGTACATTGGGATATTGACAACCATACTGGGTAATTTACATTGGAGGTGGTTGGGGGGGGGGGCACACTGTATAAACAAGCAAAACTGTACATTGAGGGGGGGGGGGGGGGGGGGGGGGAGGAGACACTGTACAAACAAACAAAATTGTACATTGGACTATTGACAAAACCATATAGGTAAATGACTGTACATTGGAGGGGGTTGGGTTAGGATATTTACAGGGGCCAGTGTTGAATTGCAGTCTCCCGTAGGTGTCCCTTGAGAGAGGTTTTGAAAGTGGGTAGTGATCCACATTCCTTTACAGCTTTGGGTAGGGCGTTCCACATTGATGTGGCATAATTGCGAAACGTGTTTAGTCCCTTATTTGAGCCGAATCTGGGTTTAACATGATTTGTGGAGCTCCCTCTGGTGTTGTGATCGTGGTATTCACTGACCTTTGGGAAGTATTTTGACATGTACATGGGTACCTTGGTCGTGTAGTGTATCTTGTAGACCAGGCCCATTGCAAGTTGCTGTACTCTGTCGTCTACTCTAAGCCATCCTAGGTTGTCAAAGTGGGCAGGGGTGAGGTGGGTTCTAGGAGTAAGGTCAAGCAGTAGTCTGACCAGTTTGTTTTGAGATGTTTGTAATTTTGTTTTTAGCGCCTTTGAGGTGCTTTGGTACCATGAGGTGCAACTCAAGCATAGTCGTATTACCCCTGAATGAGTGCTCCTGCCAGAGTCTTCAGGGTATTCTTGTTTACCAGAGAGGAGATCCAGTACAAGAATCGAGTTCGTTGGTTGACTTTTTTTATTACATTGGATGCCATTTTGTCACAGGAGAGATTAGCCTCTAGGATGGAACCCAGGTAGGTAATTTCATCTTTCCTTGTGACAATATTGTCACCCACTGTAACTGAGAAGCCGTCGGTCTTGCTGAGTTTGTTATTTGAACCGAAGAGAATGGACTCTGTTTTGCCCATGTGTAATGATAGTTTGTTATCAGCGAGCCATATGCAGATTCTGCCTAGTTCCGAGCTGAGGGTTTTTTCAACCTGTAACTTGTTCTTGTCAGAGACCAGCAGGGCTGAGTCGTCCGCAAACAGGAACAAGTTGCAGTCACAAGCTGACGACATGTCATTTGCATAAATTAGGAACAGTAGCGGTCCTAGTATGCTTCCTTGTGGAACACCACAGCTCACTGTGAGGGGGGGGGATAGGGTACCGTTTACCTCCACCATCTGTTCCCTCCCCTCAAGGTAGGATTGCATCCAGCTCACTGATAGACTATCAAAACCAATTGCTTTTAGCTTGTCAATCAGAATGGAGTGATTGACCGTGTCAAAGGCCTTTTGTAGGTCCAGCATGACCATGCCGCAGTATTTGCCTGCGTCCACCTCTTGTTTGATGTGGTCATTCAAATAGAGAAGGCATGTGTCAGTGGAGTGGGATGTTCTGAAGCCAGATTGGAATTCGTAGATTAGATTTTTTTCCGCTAGGTACTTTTCGACCTGTTCGTAGACTATTTTTTCCATGACTTTCGAGATGGAGGTGAGAATAGAAACAGGGCGGTAGTTGCCTGGGTCTAATTTGCTGCCCTTTTTGTACAGAGGGGTCACCCTCGCAATTTTGAAGTCCTTGGGGACGTGTCCCTGTTTTATGGAGAGGTTTATTATGTGTGTGATGATTGGGGTGATGGCGGCTGCTGAGTCTCTGAGGAATTTGGAGGGGATGTTGTCATGGCCAGTGGCCTTGTTAGGTTGGAGGGCGCTCAGTTTATTGAGTACCTCATCTGTTGTTACCATTTCCAGCTTGAAGTCGTCCTTGCGGACCCCTAGGTTTTTGTAGTAAGCTACTATGTGTTCTACCCCATAAAGCCCTGAGTGGGAGGGTAGTTTGTTTACCAGTGTTGTGGCTATGTTTGTGAAGAAAATGTTTAAGTAATTGGCTACATCCAGCTTGTCTGTGATGAGCGTGTTGTCCGTTTTTATGTTTATGTTTGAGAATCTGGTTTTAAGTTTTTTACTGCATCCTAGTTGATTATTGAGTAATTTCCAAAGTTCACGTGGTTTGTTTTTGTTTTCCTCAGTTTTGTCATTGATGAAATTCTTTTTTGCAGTTTTGATCATGGAGTTTACGTCGTTTCTTAGTCTGTTTCTTTCTAGTTTGAGTTCAGTCACGTGGGCTTGGAGTTCACTGCTCGTGCTTTTAGTAAGCTTTGACTGACTTTTACGAAACTCAGAGCATTTTTTGTCTCTGGTACTCCCTCCCATCTGGTACTCCCTCCCACCTCCCATCTGGTACTCCCTCCCATGTAGTTAGCAGTGTACCAGAGTAAATAACAGGCAAAGCTGATTCATACACATCAAGATACTGTAGCTCAGCCTTGACTCATGGAACGTGTCATGGATAGGAGAGCACATTTAGGAATAGCCTACATAAAAAAACTTTGAAAGGAAGGGTGACAATTGTGACAACCATCTTGTTTGCCTTCGATAGTAAGGTGGCTATCTAAAAAAAATAAAATAAAAAGGTCCTAGAAAGTAAAGAACAAAGTTTCCCAAATTATTTTAACACAGAAGATATTATTAGGCCTATTTGTGTGAATACCATGACCACAACACCAGAGGTAGCTCCACAAATCACGTTTTTTTTTTTAACAAATCTTTTTATTATTTTTTTGACAAGACAAACATTAACAGTAAATATCTCAATAAATCACAGGAATATACATTTCTGTATTTGAATCAATAAATGTAGGTTGCGAGATATATACATAATCCCCATTATACAATACAGTACATAATATGCTCTTGCTCGTTCTTCTCCCCCCCCCCCCCCTCAGGACCCCCCTTGGATAATCCATCCATTATTCGTTTCTAACCAGAGATTACGATTCATATGCTAACCTTTATTCTCTCCACCACTTCTAACCAGATTGCAATGCTGGCTTCATTGACACCTAAAATTCTTGCTGTAGATATCTCTAAATAAATCACATCGAGATAGGTAAGAACCCATACCTTCCGGCACATTTAATCCACAAATCATGTTAAACCCAGATTCGGTTCAAACAAGGGACTAAACACGTTTAGCAATTATGCCACATCAATGTGGAACGCCCTACCCACAGCTGTAAAGGAATGTGATTCACTACCCACTTTTAAAACCACTCTCAAGGAGCACCTACGGGAGACTGCTATTCGAAACTGGCCCCTGTAAATGTCCTAACCCAACCCCCTCCAATGTACAGTAAATGTCCTAACCCAATAATACACGAGACCCTCTTCTTGGGACCAAGTAAGGTTTCGTCGATAATCCAAGTTACCCTACCCCGCCTACCCCCCCCCCCCCCCCCCCCGCCCCACTCACTCGCATATCGTTGCAGGACTCTAGCCACACACCGTGGATATGGATCGCTGCCATAACTCAATAATCTACATGATTTGGGCGTGTATTGTTATTATACAAACCGGAAATGGATCTACTCAATCCCCATCAAATAACTGGGATCTTTTTGCTCCAGTGTCATCGCCCAATGGTAAGAGGAGGCTGACGTTACGTTCAGCCTGATTGTTTATTATTATCCATGCAAACTGCTCTGATCTATATATCACCCATACTACATAAAGCATTTAACGACGATCACGGAATTATAAACGACCCCCCCCCCCCCTCCGTTCACCCGCACATGATCAGTCATAACGTTTAGGACCATGCAGTTGAAATTTTTAATATAGCGTGGATCAGCAACAAACTGCATTTGATAATCTATATATGCATTTATGCCTATATCTCACGTTCTAGGAATTACTGCAGAAAACGATAAAAACATATTCTAGACGGTATTTTCGTATGAATGTGTGAATGAAAAAGTAAAGCGTTCCTACATCCTGAACGATAGATAATCGATGTTGAATGGGCCATAGTAATGTCAATTTAGCAATACAATTTAAAAAGTTATAGCCCTGCAAAGAAGGTGAACATCTCCATAGACTTACAGTGCTGGCAGAGAATGGTATAAGATGATCAAACTCTGTGGCAGTTAATGTGTTAACAATTGTGTGTATTGAGCTGTACTGTATTGTACCCATTCTGCAATCTGTTAATAAAATGTTCAATCAATCAATCAAAGTACGTAATTTGTTTTAGCTAATTAAGCAGTAGTGTATACAAAGAGCAATAAGTTATTGGGGGGGGGGGGGGGGTCATTCAGTACAACAAGATATTTTAATCAACGGACTAATTTACATAATACATTTGTATTAGTATGTAAATGTCAACTTTTTCAGGTTGTATAGTTATTCAATTGTTTATTACATTGTATTTGGTTAGCCCTGGTCCTTCAAGTCTATAGATGGCAGCAGCGGTTGATTGGCCTCGAGTCTACAGCTCCGGCGGTGCGTGATAAAACACGGAAAAGTATTTCAAATTATTAACAATGGTCATATATCGTATGATTAACAAAAAAGAGGAAACAATGTATTTGATCTCTGTTACACTTAAGTTTGTGTGTCAGACAGTGATATGTTGTTTGATCTACTCCTGGATCCATCTGTTCTTGAAATCCATGCCAGGGTTTGTGTGAAACCCAACACCGTTTCCCAACTGTCACACGTTGTTGCCGTAGGAGGCGAGGCGGGCAAACATGTAAACATTGAGTTTAGCGAGTATCTTTATTTTAGCCAGTGGATGTGGACAACCAGTGGAACCTAACTAACTCGCAGATTATTCCTAGACATATAGTACTTTCCTCTAGCTTGTTGAATGATACCAACCGGTTACCGGAGTTTGGTGGTCTTTTGTACGCTAACGTAATGTTCGTTAACTTAGCTAGCCAGCCGATAAGCAGCTACACCGACGGTGGTTGTTATGGTTATTCACTGCCAGCCAATGTTATTATGACCTAATGCAACGCGGTGTCTTTGTTGCATGTCGAACGTTAGGTGAAATGGAGGATTACGAATTGTTTGTTCAATCTCGTCTCTCTCAACTGAGGGAAAGTGCGGAGCCTGAGGAGGACAACCGACCTGCGAGAAGTGCTGGTCCTTCGCTTATCCGCTTTCAAGGACGACCCATCCTTCCGCCGTTGGTATGAAAGCTACTTCATACTGATTGATTGATTGATTGAAAACTTTATTAACAGATTGCAGTATGGGTACAATACAGGCATACAGCACAGCTCAATACACACAATTGTTAAGGGGATGCAGACCAGAGAAAGACTTTCGTCTTGTTTACGTAACATCAGGGTCCCCCATTTTCAATTCATCAGGACATATGACACGACATACAGATAGACAGTACTGCTATATCTATACATTTATGACATACCAGATTTGCAAATACAGTACTGTTTGTGATACAAAAAGAGTCCAGAAAAGAGAGTATATACATTTGACGTAAAAACTGTACATTGCAGGGGGTGGGGTGTGGGGGGGGGGGGGGGGGGGGACTGTACATTGGAGGTGGTAGGGTGGGTGGGGGGGGGGGGGGGGTGTACATTGGAGGGGGTGGGGGGGGCTGTACAAGCAAAACTACTATTGACAAAACCATACTTGGTCATTTACTGTACATTGGAGGGGGTTGGGTTAGGACATTTACAGGGGCCAGTTTCGAATTGCAGTCTCCCGTAGGTGTTCTTTGAGAGTGGTTTTGAAAGTGGGTAGTGATTCACATTCCTTTACAGCTTTGGGTAGGGCGTTCCACATTGATGTGGCATAATTGCGAAACGTCCCTTGTTTGAGCCGAATCTGGGTTTAACTGCATTGTGTTTACGTTCAGAACTGCCTATAGTTGAGCATTCTCTGTTTTGAACAGAATAGCCTTGTTACTCGAAACGTTACTGCAAAATAAAACATTCATTCAGCGGGAGCTATTAGGTGTGCGGATCTACTTGTTTGACATTCACTCATTTATACAGCTGTCGGGGAATCGGAGAGCTGAGATGCAGAGGCATAGAGATACAGCACTGAGGACCGCTGACCAGAGAAAGTCAAAGACTGATGCAAGAGCTGCCTACATACAAAACATTCTTGACAGTGTCCAGGTGTGAATTTTAACTGTCCCCTCCTAAAGTACATGGCTTGTGATGTTACACATTATAATATAATTAATTAATTCAATGGGAAATTAACTTTTCTTTTGGCATTTTTGTTGCTTCCTCTAATGTATTGCAGCTGAGGAAAGCCCCTACACTGGAGGAGTTTTTTCACGAAGAGACTGGCCTTACAACATCAAAAACGTCACATTCCCACAGCGCCAGCGATGTATCCATGCCTCATCATGATGATGCCATAGAAACTAAGGATAGTCTGTTGCTCTCACCACCCCCATCTGACCAGATGCATGATGGGAAGGGTGGTGTCATTGTTCCTCCCTTGATCTCGACTTTGTGTGGTGCCTTTTCCGCCAAACACCTCACGCCTGATAAAAGTCACCAGGATGGCTTTTCTATTGATCGGTATGAAGACAAGCTGGCATCACAACCAATCACAGATCCCCTTGCTGACATAAGCCACCAGTCGCTTTCTTCAGGTTACATGACCTATGAGAATGCAGGAAACGCCACCGGTGTCTCTGATAGGGTTGAAGCAGTGGGAGAGAGCCTTGAGTTTGTATCTGAGGAGGCAGCCGATAACACTAGCAGCTTTTTCATTCACAATACCTCAAACACAATCACCAAGATGCCAGATATTATCAACCACCCTCCCATAGATGGAGAGGACCTGGAGACCTGTGACGTGCCATTCATTTATGATCATTTCTCACCCCAGAAATATAACTTCATATGTCCCAACCCAGGAGAGTTGAGAACTTCATGTGGAGACGAGGCAACAAGTCCTGTGATAGGGGAATCTAAAGCCACTCATCTGAGAAGTACAGAGTGTGAAGAGAAATCTCATTCTGCTCAGATAACAGATGCTCATGGCCAGGAACAAAACCATTCGGGAAATGAGGGACCAGTGCCTTCAATAGAAAGTAGTTGTCACTCAGGCAATTCAGAGTCATCAGAGACATTAACCACACAGCAGTTTTCAGCATCAAACCAACCAGAAATTCACAATCGGGACAGGGCTATGGAATGGGAATACAACGAGACGACAGGAGAAGCAGAGTCGGCAGCATCTCCAGAGGAGCCTTACCGCATGAGCCTCCAGGCTTTGCTCAAGAAATCCCAGGAATACCGGCGGCATCAACGGCTGCACAAGAATCAGGTCAAGAACACCAGAAACCAGGAGAGAACCCAACGTGAGCAGCTGTGTAAAGATGGGGAGGGGAGTGGCCTCTCGGATAAGGAGAATGACGAGTTCTTCTCACACACTGTGAAGGTGACCACAGAGGGAAGGAAAACTAGAGATAAGGCTACTATGGAAACCAAAATCCAGTCTCCTCTGCTGATGGAAACGTCACCAAAGAAGTCCGGGGGAGATGAGGAAAAGATGTCGAGGAGAGATGAGGAGAAGATGTCCAGAGGAGAGGGAATCCATGAACAGGAGCACCATGGGGAGAAAGCAAAGATTGAGTCTAAGAACACACATTTGACTGGAGATGGGAATACAGACTCTGAAATTTTGACTTGCCTCGAAGAAGAATTGGCCTCCAAACATAATCAGCTGTACTGTTCATCAGAGGTCGGAGCTGAGGTCAAAGCAGAGTCCCCACAAGCCGACAACTTCCCTAAGCCTATCATCTCAACAGGTAACACCCCAGTCCAGGAGACCTTTTTCTTGACCAGGGAGCAGGGTAGTCCATGTGGTCCATCTACACCTTGTTCTCAAGGAAGGGGGAAATTCCACACTGTCCCCACCCCTCCGTTCTGTATGAGTCCCATCCGCTGCAAAAGCAAAGGTGGAGGAGTTGGTGATGGAGTTGTTATCCCAACAACGAAACTCCTTATCAGCTCACCCCTTAATGTAGACAAAAAACCTGCGCCAGAATTTAAGCTGGGGAAGGAAAACAATCAGGACACAGCCATTTATTCCACTGTGCCTCAAGCAACAGCTTTAGCTAGAAGCTCAGATCAAACACAGCAGATAGATCAGCTGGAGTTTAACCTGTCCAGTCTGAAAGCACTGATCTCAGATCTGGAGTCCACACTCACAAAGAACCACAACCAGGACGATATGAGCAACTCCCCATCTGACGGTTGTCCTAAGCTCAATGAACACACAGATCAAATTAGTGCAGACCAACGTATCCAGGTGGACCAAGAAGTTTATGGCTATTTGGAGAGGCAAAACGATGATAGAAATGATTCTGGGCTAGAACAGCAGGAGAGTGAGGGGCAGAGAAGACAATCATTAGACGACTACAAAAAGACGCATGGTGGTGATACAGGACCTCAACCAAGTCTCAATGACCCCAAAGACCCCACTGTCTTAGAGCTGGAAGGAGGGAAGAGGACAGTGAACGTAGGAGGGGTCTGGCTAGCTAGGACCTTACATACAGGAGAGGATAAATGGATAGGTAGCGGAGGACTAACTACATTAGGTGTGGCTCCCTGTAAGGTCCAATGGTCAGACAGAGCACCAGTGACTAAGTATATTGACATTATGAGTTATGGAAAATATGAAGACGGCACGGGATGCATCACCTCTGTGGTCCAGAAGATGCGAGTTCCTGATCTCTTCCGGAAGGTGCAGAACGAACCGAATATTCCTCATAAAGGGTCGGTGCTGACGGACGCCAGCAACCAACCGAAGGAAAGAAGGATCGAGATCACTGTAGAAGGAAACGACTCCTCCCACTCGATGTCTCTCAACCAGTCGTATGATGTGGACACGCCGTCTGGGCTGTGGCTCCGGGAAGGCTCAGGATCAGACTCTGGTTCAACAGGTTGTGATCTACAGGGAATTCAGTTGACCCCAAAGTACGGAGGTTCGGAAGGGACATTCAAGGCCAAACGGAGACTTCTCATGCGGGCCACAGGGGGGAACGAGGAAGGGAAGTGGGATCGCTGTGTTGGAGACGGATCGGTAGTCAGACCTCACTCCAGCACCCCCAAAGGTAAGACCATGACAATGATATGAAGCGGTTTGAATGAATGGGGGGGAATGGTCATCATTAGATTACTGAAATATTTGTCACAAATACTTTTTATGATGTTGGTGAGAACCTTTTTATTTATTTTTCAAGAATTTGTTTGGTATTTGTGAATGTGATTGGCCTGGTTTTAGCCCCATTGCAGAGACATGGCGGCATTGGTGGTGTGGAGGACGAGCTGCAACAGCAGTTGAAGTTGGCGCATGCTGCACAAGTCAGAGCACTGAAAGAGGAGCAGAGGAAAGAACAGCAAGAGCTTCTGCAGGTAAAATACAGTCGCACACACACGAGAATTTTGACTGATTTCACTGATGTTAATTGACTGATCCGCAAGAGTTTAGATTATGAAAATAGAGATAAACCAGGGCAGACGTGAGTGATAGCTGTTTTTCAGGCATTTGCTGATCCTCTTGTGACCTACCTGCTTTGCATAAACATAGTTTTTCCCTTATTTTTTGTCATTACATTTCAGCACAATTTTAGGCCTTAGGCCTATTCTACCACTGCACATTCCAGTGCTTAACTCATTGACCGCTGGGGATTAGACGGGTCCCGTTCTAGCACTGCCACGCTTTAAAAGATTAGGAGTGCGTCACCTTGTTTGTAGAGCTATAACTATATTCTATATTATAGCTATGGATACAATACTATGGCCCATTTGACATCACCTATCTATCGTTCAATATGTGAAAAAGAATACATTTTTTCATCCATACGTTCCCGTGTTATACCGCGGTGAATATAAGTATAGTTATAGCGTGGTCTGGTCTGGGGTAATTCCCGAAAGGCTGAGTAATAGCCTTATACGTCAATTCTACTATAAACGTTGCAGTTTCTTGCCTGTACACGCTACTATTCCCAAATAAAATCTATATAGATATTATGTTTCATCATGAATGCATGAAGGGGGGGGGGGGGGTCGTTTTTTGATGCTTTGATCGTCACCAACGACATACGTTGTGGAGTAACGTTACACACACATGTTGCGATCGAAGTGAGGACATGGTTGGATCAACGCAGGATCGATATCATATAGCCCTTACCTTCGTCTAGGATGTACCCCAAAAAGAATATTCCAATTATCTGATTGCGAGTCCCAGTATTGGTGTCGATCGTATCGCCAATATAATCCACCACACATCATGCATCGAGAGCATTTGATGCTTCTCAATCTGATCGTTATAACCGCTCCATTCGCCCGACAAAGAAAAGTGCCCCCGGAGACATTTGGCCGTTGCACAGGCCTAGATACAAGGTTTCAAAGGGTGCTCGATACCACCGTCTAGCTGGATGCGGCCGGTATTGCACTTTGACGATCTCAGACTCATTCCCTATGGTAACACCGAGGTCCCCGGAATGAATAATGAATAAAAATATCGAAAAAAAGGAGAAACTATCAAATAACGTATATATACGTGGTTGCCGTTCAAAGGATGGCGCCCAATAACGTGTATAAACGTTGTTGGTGGGGAATGAGTTATTGACAAGAGGGCAAACATAAATGAGAGTTTATGTATTATGGAGAAATTATTATCTAATCAAATTAGTCAGCCATTAGTACCAAATTAGAGAAAGATGAGAGAGATGGGTATAATTTAGGAGAATTGTTTTAATAATATGAGTGAAAATAAATCAGGTTAATTGATTCATGTATTTTATCTGACTTTTATTACTTCCATCATAGAGGTTATGTAATCTGTCCCATCTGTCAGTCTGTAAGTGAGTGAGATATCTCAAAAGGTAATGGCTAGATATGCTGTGCACATTCCTGACCTGAAGAGGAAGAAACATACAGACGTTGCTGACTTATGACCTTTCTTCTAGCACCACCACCAGGCCAACTTTTCCGAATGAGCTCATCTCGTGACCCATTTGTTGTACCATCACAAACATTGCTGTGAACATTCATGCCCCTGTATTTTCTTTTTTTTTACAATTTTCTTTATTTTTCCCCTTTTTTACATAAAACCAGACACACAATACATAAACAATGGAAATCCACAATAAATCACAGGACTATGATTGACACAATAATGAAATTAATGACAGTCCAGTACTTAAATAAAAATAAATGTAAATTTAAAGATTTACCCATAATAAATGCAATACAATACCTATGCTCTTGCTCGCTCGTCCCCCCCCCCCCCCCTCAGGACCCCTTTTTGGACAATCCATCCATTATTCCGTTTAACACCAGGAATTACAAATTCATATGCTAACCTTTATCCTCTCCACCACCTCTAACGTAAGGTTATGAATATAACCAAGTTCTGTGAGTTATGGTGCGCTCAGCACCAGTAGCACTGTACTTCACTTCGTGTACATACACTGAATAAAAAAAATTCCACCATGTACCTTTACATCCCCATATTCGTCTGACCACACCCCCTTCCGCTTACCTTCATAAGCAGGTGTGTGGTCACCTACTCGCCTCTTTCCCAAACTTTCACCACAAGGCGAGATCAAGGGCAGCAGCGGCGTCCTGGTGCTGAGGGCACCATAACTCACAGAACTTGGTTATATTCATAACCTTACGTTCTGTTACGTTAAGGCTTCGCTCAGCACCAGTAGCACAACGGGGGCTGAGCGGGAGCCTTAGCCCGACAAATACACCCCGCTGAGGCCCCCCACAACCATCAGACCGGGGAGGACCGAGCCTCCCCGACCCTCCCTAATGGAGGACACCCTCCCTAGTGGAGGCTTACGGGAGGGCGACGGATCCGACCAGGCGAAGAGGAACTCAAGCAACTCAACGCACAGGGTGAGCAGACCGTGGCTTGACCCCACGACTACACACACGCACAACCCGCATGCCACCAGGGAACGAACGGAAGGAACAACCTCGTTACTGCCCCCAAAATCACGGGGTCAAGAGCAACCCCAACCCCGTGGCAAGGCCGTAGCAGCGGAGCGCGAAGGAAGACCCAGTCCCACTGAAGGGACTGGATCCCCCGGAAAAAGGGGGCCTGGAGAGGTCAATGACGCCAGGCATCAAGACCCCACCAGGTGGTCACTTAGTGACACCACCCCCCACATCGCCAGCGTATTCGGATAGGGCCCCTCCAAGAGCGGGCCCTTTCCCCCCAATAGCACACCGCCTGGCACACTGACTCTGAAACACAGGCAGTCAGCATGGCCGTAAGCACTCAAGTTAACCAACGGAAGCAGGCAGCGCACCGGGGAAACCAGGCAGCAGGCTGTAACCTGAGCCTGGAGCACTGCGGACGAGACAGGCGCCAAAGGAGTCAGCTGAAAACAGCCCCCCCGGCGGAAGGGGCGCATGCTGGCGTTGTTGATCACCATGACAAAGCCTCCATTAAAAAAAAACCCACCCAGAGGGGTTGAGGCAGAGAAGGCTGACATGATTGGCAGACGTCATGAACGTGCAGGGGCACACTCAACCGGGTAACCCGGGAGTTGACTCTGCTCCAACACACCAGGGAATCAACCACCCCCTTGGTACCAATGCGGTGGTTGTTCCTATAACCCCTCAAGAAAAAGGGTTATCCCAGGTCTACGGTATCAACGAAACTTTACTTCGGACCGGGCCCGGCGGCTCGGGAAGCACACAGGGTTACCAGAGGAGGTCCAGAAGACCACCCCAACAGCCCTCTCTCCGCCAAGCGTGAGAGAGGAGCGAAGAAAAGAGAACCAGCCCCTTAAGATAGTGCCAGGTACAAAAGAGTACCCAACAAGGGTCTCCATAACGCCTAACCTTGTGACACCCCGGGCCGACCCGGCATTTTTTTCCCCGAAAAAAGCCTAAGTCCCTCAGGGTACCAGAACAGCAGATCTGCATCCCCGGCGGACAACGGGTTAACTGACCTGGACCAGCGTGACCAGAACCAGTCCCGTGCCCTAACCACGCCGACCAGCCTATTCCGTGAGAAGGGACAGATATGCGTGTCGATCAAAAACATGAAAAGAGGGCGCCACCCAGACGGGCCGGTGTGAACCGTGCTCGGTGGCCCACCCCAAGGGCGTGAGACCCCTCTACCTATGTTCAGATCCCATTCCGTTAACATCCCCCAGACATGAACGAGAACCCGTCGAGAACCAGTAACAGGTTCTCGGAAGAGGACAAACCCTCCATCCCAGTTGCTTTATAAAAACGCTGTTTTAACCACAAGCAACCAAGGCGTACTAGCTACCCGCATGATTCCCATCAGAAACACCCCGAGCTAGCACCATGCATGCGTCGGGACACAACCACATCAATGAACAGGCTAATGTAGACCCTTCATTGAATCCTCAAGGCGCCTGGGAGAAACGACAAGAGGGGTGTGGTGCTTCCTATACTCCACACTATTTTTTTTGTTTTTTTGTTTTGATCCACTTTTTCTCCCATTTTCTATATTTTCTCCCATCCCAATTTCGTATCATCCAATTCAACCCTCCCCTGTCACGAACGCTGTTTCTTGCCTCCCACAAGCCGGCTGCAATGTGGACTAAGTCATACATAGCACAAGTCCCCTCCGGTACTTGAGGTAACAGCAGTCGCATCTTTTCACCTGCGCAGCTCGATCTCTCAGTGGCGAGGAGTAACGCGTGGGAGGCTCACGCTGCCCCCGACACTTCCTGATTCTACTGCGCAGGCGCACCAACCGACCTGTAGGAGTCGCTGTCCACAACGCCCGATCCCCACCCATCAGTTTCCCACCCCCTAATACGGCCAATGTGTATTAGTATGAACGACCAGCTAAACTGAAAGCAATGTGGAGCGCTGGGCTCGAACAGGCGAGCCCAGCGTCTCCGCATTCGTGGCGAGCGCCTTGCCCACTACGCCACGTAGCCGCTACTCCACACTCTTTTATTAAAAAAGAAAAGAAGCACCTACTGTATGAACCCCATTTGACACAGCTGAGGATAAAACTGTTTACATTTTTATATCCAGTCACCCCCACCACAGAGGATTAGACGGAGCTCCTCAGGGAGGCTTCCCACGTGAGTCATAGAGTGAAAAAGCCATGGCAATCTTGAGTCATGTGACCAACCGACTCAAGTTACACATATATCGAGCGTAGTGGAACCCACGCTCTATCCCGACACTTTGACAACAACAGACCGTCATACGGCCTAACTCACGGAAGCCATCGTCAAATAGCAACGTGCGTAATGACGTGTGCTATGACGGGGGGAAACCCAATACTCAACACCTGTGTAATAGGAGCAGAGTTTAGGGAACCCTCCCCCCCCTCCCAGCCAAGTCGCCTAACGACTTGGCCCCGACTGGACCAACAAGAGATGAATAAACCCCCTGACCAATCAGAAGAGGGAAGGAGGGGTTTATCCGGTACCCCCTCACAAGCCCTTCCCTTGCACACAGCAACAACTTTAGCACACAATACCTTTAATAGCAATGCTAAGGAATAGCGCAAGCTAATACAATGCATGCTAACCACAGTCAACTGTGAACAGGGTTTACAACAAAACCAAGTCGCGTGTGTGTGTGAATCCTACACCCGCATCCATGTTGAACATAGAAAAACACTGATAGAGAGAGCGAGAACGGCTGAGCCGTGGTACGTGTTCATACGAGCATTACTGCAACCAACACAAGTGTTGTAGCTCAACATTACTCGTGCAAGCAACAGAACATACAAGAAACCTCTACCTTATGTGGAGACTCAGGCCGAGGCAGAAAAAACCCTTTTTCAACCGAGTGTAGGCTGCAGACCTTGCTTAAAGCTCTTAACATGAACGTAACCCTCCTATCAACCCATACTAGTGAAGATTCACACTTTGCAACCCCATTATATGTTTGGTGAATAAACACACAGTTTGTTAACAATTTTGAACAAAATCATAATATGTTAGGGCCGGGAAGGGAAAAACAGAGGGGACCACAGGGGAAAAAAGTCACTGTGTCTAGCGGCGCCTGCCGCCACGAGCCGCTCGGGATTTGCCACCCCGTGGAGCCCCGGAGGGACGGTAAGCAATCGGCGGCTGGTCTCGACGGTCCCTACCGTCACCTCCGGGCGTAGATGGGTCGGCTGTAGCGGCGGCGCTCTCTCTCCTCCTGGCCTTCTTCCTTGAAGGACCAGCAGTGGCGGTGGTGGTAGCAGCAGTCACGGCGGAAGACGCTCGACGTCGTGGCAGCCGTCTGACCCCACCGGCAACATCGGGAGGGGGAAAATGAGGTTGAAGCACGGAGCGCTCCTCCTGCATTTCTCTACAGGTCGAGGTCATCAACTGTAGGGCCTTCCCGAACAGTCCAGCGTCGGAGAGGGGTGCTGTCAGAAGTGGAAGCCTCTTCTTCTCCGGCACATGCGCCTGCTCCAGCCAAAGGTGGCGCTGGTTCAGAGTCGCCAGGGCGTGCACTTTCCCAGCGGATATGGCCTGCAGCTGAGTCAGATGCAGGACAGCTCCTGCCGCCTGGGAGAGCTGGTCATGTTGTACATCACTCAGCTCCATGCCGCCCGTCAATATCCCAGACATGAATCTTGCCAGCTGTGCGATGTTAGACGCAGCAGCTAGAGATTGTGTTCCGGCGATAAATGACTGGTCGCTCCAGTAAGCCAACCGCCTAGCCGATTTCCCTTGAGGAACCGGCTTCCGTAACGGCTCCCACACCACCTCCGGACAGAGTAGCGTGGCCATCGGCCTATCAAGCCGTGGCACGCCCTCTCTCATACCGTCGACCAAACCCGCCACCCGCGTAACTTGTACGTAGGCGGGGGTGAGGCCTATGATGTGGGACACCACCTGGCCCTGACGAACATAGGCCCCCATTGAGGGGAAGAATGGATAGACAACGTCCACCCCTCTCACCGGGCAAATGACCTATGAGATCATCAGGGACAGGAACAGGCAGTGGCTGCGGCAGCGGCACGCCGTTTGCGACTGCCGCCACCGCCATGAGCTCGGGGAACAAAGCCCGCAGCTCCCCCTGCAGACTTTCCTCCACCGAGCCCGCATCCCTCACATACAGCAGGCTGCTACTGGTCAAGGAGCCACACTCCGATGTGGCTGATAGCAGGGCATCCCGCCGACGAGTCAGAGGTTCCTCTCCAACGTCTTCAAACGAGGCGCCCCAAGGAGACATCTCACCCCCCTCCAGTGTTACCTGGATAGGCGGGATACCTGTCTCCACCGGGCCTTCAAATAAGAACCCGTCCGCCTCTACCATGTAATCCTCTGTTTCCATCGGGCATGTAGAGACCGACGCATCCTCACTGGGCTCAAGCAACTCGCCAAACCCTGGCCGTTCGCGTCTGCAAGCCACCATCTTGCGACGGGAGCGAGCCGACGCAAAAAGTTTGCGTCTCAAATCCCCTGGAACCAAAGGAACCGGCCGCCCAACAGCGGACGATTCCTCGGAAACAGAGGAACCAGAGCCAGAACCAGGCCATCGCATAGGCGACGGCACCGGTGCACCAGCTCCTTGGAGAGGCGAACTACCCATCCGGGCTGTCAACCACGAGAGGGGCAACAGCCCCGCTCCAGGACGTACGGCGGAGGCGGAAATGGAGAATCGCTGGTGGAGAGTGGCGCTGCGAACACGACCCTCCGGAGTAGACATTATGACTTAGGTTTTTCTATCGAATATATATGAGAAGAAAAAAATAAGCACAATGTAAACACGTCTCAACTTTCTTCAGCTATCAACCTCGTCAAGTGGGGATCTACCGAGGCACTTCCTTGTGGTGAAAGTGAAGAAGGAGGCGAGTAGGTGACCACACACCTGCTTATGAAGGTAAGCGGAAGGGGGTGTGGTCAGACGAATATGGGGATGTAAAGGTACATGGTGGAATTTTTTTTATTCAGTGTATGTACACGAAGTGAAGTACAGTGCTACTGGTGCTGAGCGAAGCCTTAACGTAACAGAACCAGATTGCTATGCTGGCTTCACTAACGCCTAAAATTCTTGCGGTAGATATCTCTAGATAAATCACATCGAGATAGGTAAGAACCCATACCTTTCGGCACATTTTATCCGGTTGAATCTAGCGTGATGCTATCAGCTTTTTAGCAGCCGTAAGACCGGACAAAATGAGTCTCTTTACCTGTATAGAGGCTGCTAACTGAGAAACATCATTCAACATCAATATAGAAGGCAGTACAGGTATGGTCAGAGATAAATGTACCAATATCACCGTTTAAACATAAGGAGCATCGAGAGTCTTGTTTAAGCCCCATTAGGAACAAACGTCTAGGAGTTAAGTAAATCCTATGAATAAAATTAAGATGAATCTGTTGATGATCCGGGTTACGTGATGAAAGCCGAACGTTTGCCCAAACTTCATCCCAATCAAAATCTACTTCCAAGTTTGGTATATCCTTCCTCCAGACTATGCCCCTGTATTGAAGTCACATTATTGATTTTGGTCACCTCTTTCCTCTAGCACCACCATCAGGCCAAACTGAGACCAAGATATTGCCATGACCCCCTGACCTTTCCTTTAGCATGCCCATCAGGCCAAACCTTCAATTTTTTTTGAATGAGCATATTTCTCCTGACCTGTTAGTCGTACAATCACAAAATTTGCTTTGAGTATCTATGACCCCTAGAGGGAGGAAACGTGACCCTGTGACCTTTGCTCTAGCACTACCATATGGATTTATCGCCTGGGCCTTTTGAGACTGTCATCTGTCATCTACCCAGTAAAATATTGTTTAAGTTTATCTTTTGTCATATACCTATCCTTTTTACAGTATAGAGGAGTGCTATTCTTAGTTTCTTGGCTCCTTGGCCTAGCAGCAGTATCAACACAAGTGTTACAAAGAAGCAATAAAAACAGTAAGATTTACAAAATTGTCAACATGGCAATAACATCTATTTACAGTACAAGTATAGTGTGTGTGCGTGTGTGTGTGTGCGTGCGTGCGTGTAAATGTGCAGATCAGTAGTGTGTGCAAGTCAGTATTGTGTGCATATCAATAGCAGTTGCATGTGGAAGTAACGGCAAAGTGGAGAGATTGTTAGACCCTGGCGGAGGTCTGCACTCTAAAGATTAGGGATGTGCAAGTTAACTTTTTCATGGTCGGTTAGTTGGTGGCTGGTCTGAACATATAACCTTATTATTAGTTGGTGTCTGCCCACATTCACAAAGGATAGGCTAGATTATGGGTCAAAAGATTATTCTCACCATCATGGAACTTGCGCTCATCATGCTAGTCTAATTTCACTAGCTAGGTCTGTCGTCCTCGTTGCATAAACAGATGTACTTTTTCAGCCTTGTTGACTTGGTGCCACGGTCCACACTAGACAAGAGTTTCAATAGTGCATGCAGGCCAGAGGCCAGGCAGGAATAGAGCTCCAAGCTCAAGTGGAGGTGGTGTTTAACACTTTGAGTGCCAACGACGATATTTCTCATTAGTTCATGCCAACCTTTGAGTGCCAACGACGAGAGATCTAGTTTTTATTTTTTTTAATTTATTATCGATTTCCATACATTTTTCATCAATCTAGCCTCACGTTACCAGTGGGGATCTGTCTGAACTCGAACAGGGAAAATACCGCCCCCTATCGTCTCTCCGGATGGTACTGCACCCCTTTGGATTGGATTGAATGAACGCATGGAGAAAAAAAAGTCCTGCTTCCACATTTTACTTGTCAGACAAGTAACCGGAGACGATCCAAGTAATCGCCTACCACCAGAACAGCGGAGAATGTGTGTTTCCAGTACCCAGCGTTGGATCAATAAACGCGATCGATATTTGGAATGGCGATCAGGAATTTGAATAATCTTTTTGGAGAACATCTGATCTGAGGTAAGGAATCTATTTTACCAGTCTTGGGATAATCAGAGCTATTTTCACCTATATATCAGCATGTGCCATATGTGTGTATGTGTGTGTCTCAAGTCAAGTCAAGAGTTTTATTTGTCACGGCATACAAGTATACAATGAAATGCGGGGGGTCTTGCCCGCAATGATTGTGCATAATACAATAATAATAATATAATAAGAATCCAATAGAACGACATTGTGCAATAATACAAGTAATCAAAGTAGGGCATATCGGTATATGTACATGAGTTTTTACAGAGCATGGTAGGACATGCTAGGTCCTGTGATAGTGCAATACACTGTTAGCTACGGATGAGGCGCTGGGTCTTTATGTACACTGCTATACAATGCTATATTATATAATCTCAAGTTATACTATACTATTCTTAAAGTGACCTTTCCTTTTGTAAAGTGACCATAAGTGTGAGCATGTGCAGCATGAGTGTGTGTGTGCTCATGTTAAAGTGGCTGTGTGTGTGTGCGATCAGGAAATAAGATAATTGATTTTTCAGCCAGCTTCTATAGCGTGCATAAATACACATATACTATCGATAATCTAGCGTTTATTTGAAAACGATTCATAAATAGGCCGAAAAATGACAACGTGTTTTGTGTATTCCAGTAAAGGCCGTTTATCACAGAATCTTTATTTTTTTCTGGAACTTTTAAAAAACTAGCGTTTTTCAAAATGGTATAAAACGGAAATTAACCGATTAAAAACAATCAGTTTCGACAATGTTGACTGCAAACAAGTCATTGATAAGCGACGGCCATATTAGACACATAGCCATAATTTAAGATATAGTTTATGCGTTCACAAATATGAGAGCTCTGTCATTGAAGTGGGTGGTGGCACGCAACAGGGTTCCGGGGCGCGTGTACCTGTTCCGCAACAGTAAGTGACTTCCGGGGTAGGCCTGATTGGCCCCGACAGGCACGTGACGCGGCAAACTCAGGACGCGCAACGAGGCTGCTGAGAGCTGTCGCGCGGAAATAGGCTGTCTATTGCCATTCTCTAAGACAAACTCTAACCTTAACCAGCTCCTTAACAGCGCCTAAACTTAACCGTTCTAACCTTAACCAACTCCGAAACAATGCCTAACCTTAACCTTAACCTTAACCATGCCTAACCTTAACCGGCGAAAGAATACACGTTAAAAAAAAAATCACGTAAAAAAAAAAAGATTTGATGGGATTCGAACTCACCAACAACGGACCGCAGGATCGAAGGACCGCTGCTCTGCCAGGTGAGCTATAGCGCCGAATGAGAGTCATGGCGTATTTGGACGGTTACGTAATTCCGTAAGCTCTGCCGCTCGGCTCCGCAGAGCGTGCCGCGCGGCAGAGAAAGTTGCGCGTCACGTGCCTGTCGGGGCCAATCAGGCCTACCCCGGAAGTCACTTACTGTTGCGGAACAGTTACACGCTTCCGGGGCACCGTACCCGTGGCACTCAAAGTGTTAATGACACAACACTCCCTCTTTGTGGCTGAAATTGAAAATTGCATTTTAGTTAACACAGTTCCACCAGTGATGTTCTCAATAACCTGCATATATATATATATTAGACTCGGTGGGCATAGATAATTTTTTTTAATCTAGATGAATCTATCTGCAATCCTGGAGTTAATCTAGATTAAAATGGCTCATTTGAAGTCTGCCGAAGGCATTCAAAATATGTGTGTTCTACCTAGGGATGGGTATCGTTAGGATTTTATCGATACTACTACTCTTATCGATACTGCTTAACGGTTCGGTACTTTATCGACATTGCTTTATTATTTATAACTTTATAAATAAATATTCTTTCTTCAGCAACAGCAGCAGCAATGTTCTTTTATATAACTTTATAAATAAATAATAAATAAATATAATAAATAAATATTATTTCTTCAGCAACAGCAGCAACAATGTTTTAAATGTGTCTGAATTATAGACTTTTTATAATAAACAACAAATGTAAGATATAAAAAAAACTATATACACTGAATGATTAGTTGTTACCTAAAGCCCTTGGACTCCACTGTAAATCAAATCAAATCAAATTTATTTATAGGGCCCGACAACACACGTTAATGTCCCCATGGGCCGTACAGGTCTTCTTTAAACAAGTCAAGAAGAAAACATAACAATAAGTCAAGAACAGAACAAGAACACCATAAGGTCCAAACATTTTTAGATGAATGCAAATAAATGAAAGAATGCAAGCACTCCCAGACATACCCCACGCGAAGGTAAGGAAAAACTCACTAAAACCTAACAATAGGGAAAAAAGCTCCACAGGCAGTGTGGAGGAGAGAAACCTTAGAAGGGCCATTCAAGGGGGGATCTCCCTTCTTAGATGTTGGTGATATTAGTGTTGCAGACTGTAGAGAAGGCGTGCAGGCTTTTGACAACAAACTGGGTCACAGCCCTGTGACACTCGTTCACCCTATCCTCTGTCATCCTTCCTAGCTGCTAGGGTGAAGGGACTTGGCTTGGCTGGGACCGGTGGTGGTAGAGGGAGGAGGGGTGGGCTTGGACATGGTGGCTGCAGCCTCAGCCTGACGAATGACAATCTATAAAAAGTTGTCATCTTTCAAATATATTTGTAGCTAAACAATTAGCTAAGCAATTATATTTTATTTATTAGCCTATTCGTAATAATCCGTTATTAGCCAGCTAACTCCGTATCTTGGCTGCTTACCTGCAGTGGACGTGGATGGAGATGGAACACTGCGAGCAAAGCAGTCAAAAATGGCGCATTTCTGCAGACTAATGTTATGTTTTGACAATAGATGTTTTGACAAATTGCTTGTATTGCCACCCTTACTTGCAAATGTTTTATTGCACTCGTGGCAACGTGCGTAGTCGGCATTGACTTTCGTAAAGTGTACCCAGACTTTCGTTTTGTTCTCCGCCATGATGAGCGCGGAGCTCGGTCTATGTCCTGCACGCTTCAACATGGAGCCACGGACAGGCCCCTCCCTTAAGTACCCGTATGTGTATTTTGTGTGAGCGGCTCGCAACAGTGTGTGTGGCTCGCTGAGTCGCTGCGGCTCGCTTCTCGTGCAGACAGAGAGAGGAGAGGAGACTCAACTTTTGAGAATAGATTAACGGCGGCAATTCTTTTATCATGCGATAACAGTCCGCCGTTAACTTAGCCCGGTAACGGCGTTAACGGCCCAGCTATAATATATATATATATGCAGGTTATTGAGAACATCACTGGTGGAACTGTGTTAACTGAAATGCAATTTTCAATTTTCAATATATATACACACATGATCCCTGTGGACAATTTGGTTATTATTTGATTTTTATGACCCATCCCCTGCACAAAGAAACAGTGTATTATTCTAGTTTTCATCTTTGACAAGCAGGTTTGACCACAGCTAGAGTAATAGTTCCCTTTCCTAGTTACTGTCATTGACAAACTGGGCATGGAAATGTCTTTTAGTAAACACAAGAGTACAAACCTAAGTGTGTGAATAAAATCAACAATATTGTAAGTAACAATATGTATTATCTGCCTTCTGCCGAAAAGAAAAACAAGGTCATAATTGATTCAGAAAAATAGAATTTCAACCAAAACTGAAAACAAACCAACTAAACAGAAATTGGAATAAAAATGTAAAACTAAAATAAATAAATAAATAAATATATTGAATGCACGAATAGCCAAACTACCATAACCCTGATATTAACACCTGTGCCATTGTTCCTTTTGTTTACATCATGCAGATCTAAAATTATTAGATGGTTGCTATTCCTAGCTATTCCATCACATCATCTTCATAGGCATCTTAGTAGGTAACAACAGGTGATTGTAATCAAAATAACAGGCGATAAGCGGCAGTTGACATCCGCGGTCAATGACCTGTGTTCATGGCACCGTGCTGCTATGTTGGGAGGAAATGCACGGTCATGAGGACACTGAATGTAGGGGGTGTAACAATCTCAATACATAGTAGTACATCTGAAATTTCTTTATCAGTGTATCCAAATTCAGATCAAATTCAATGATATACAAATGCATTATCATGTTTATAATCTTCAATTTATAATGATATAGATGTTTTTTCTGTCTCGTGAAATAGTGGATATTTGTAGTCTAAAAGTACTCCTTCAATAATTAATCAAGTGAAATAACCCGAAAAAGGTTAGTCTCTTTTAACGTATAAATAATCGAAAATCTAATTGAATCGTGACCTTGAAATCAAAATTGGTATTGAATCTGAAACGTGTATCGGTACACACCCCTGCCATGAATTAGGCTGCTCCCACTTGTTCTCCAGTGGCTGTTGGGATTCCACTCAACTGTGAAAAATGAACAGTGTTTCCATCTCTTTGATCCTCTCCTTTAAGAATTCACCAAGCTGTGATACTATGTAGACCTCAAATGTTCCATAAAATCATGAGACTCACTGACCTTAACAAGACCCTGGCGCTGTTCCATCACACACGCACGCACACACGCCACGCACACGTGCACACACACACACACACACACACACGTGCACACACACACAGCCCCCCAGCCCTACCTGTTAGAATGGGGTTTTAGAGGCCTGGGTCGTGTGTAGACTACAGACATCTGCTCTCATTACAAGAGACCTTCAAACTCTCCTCAGTAAAAAAATAGACCAGGGATTCTACCATAAATGTTTCATTGCATCCCTAAGAGGGGAGTTGGCATGGTAGCCAGTTTAGTGTGTGTGTGTTTTCCCAAGGACACCCGTTGTTTTTTGGCACTCCTTATTTCTTCTGTGTTTGTGCTTTTGTGTGTTAGTGTGTGTTTGTGCTTTTGTGTGTTAGTGTGTGTGTGTGTGTGTACGTGCCTCTGTTTATGTGCGTTTGTTCTTGGGCTGTGTCCTTGCCCTATTAATTACTGTCTCTGGTTAATTTATGCAGCTCTAACAACAATATAATTAACATAAGCTGTTTAATAATAGGACCTTTGTCGTTTTTCTTTTGCTATCCCCCTCCCTCAGTCATTTGTGATTTGAGGAGCGTAAAAGGATGGAGCTGGGGTTTCTCTGTAGAAGTATATAACAGAGGGGAGAGGGTAGAGAGAGGGAATTGACACAGAAAAGGAATGGATCATTTGTTTAATTCATGAGCGTCTGGTTAAGTGCCGGATTGTCCCACCGTGTGCAACCACTAATGGTGCCCTCTCCTCCTCTCCCCTCTCTCCCTTCCCTCTCTCTCTCTTCTCTCCTCCCTCTTTCCTCTCCTCTATTTTGTCTCCTACCTCCCCTGCCTTTTCAATTCTTTCAATTCCTATCTGTCTTCATCCTCTCCGTTCGTCTCGTCTCTTCCTCCCCTTCATATCTCCTCCTCCTCTCCTCTCTCTCTCTCCTCCCTCTCTTCCCTCTTACCTCTGTGGCCCATCTCTCCCCTCCTGTCTCCTCCTCTCTCCCCTCAATTAATTTCTTCCTCCTGCCTCATTTGCTGTCCTCCCCAATTCAATATTTCCCCACCTCTCACTCCCATGTGTGTTGCACGCACGCACGCACACACAAAACTCTCTCTCACACACACACACACACACATACACACTCCTTCCCTTTTATTCCTCTGCCCTTACCTCCTTCCCAATGCCCCCACCCCCTTCTCTCTCTCTCTCTCTGTCTCTCTCTCTGTCTCTCTCTCTCTCTCTCTCTCTCTCTCTGTCTCTCTCTCTCTCTCTCTCTCTCTCTCTCTCTCTCTCTCTCTCTCTCTCTCTCAGGCGTTGGCGGTGCGTTACCATCTCCTACAGAGCGTGTCCTTCCCCTGCCCCACATCCAGCTCACGTCTGGGGGACGCCTCGACCTCGCCCACCCTCCCCTCTGCTTGCGAGGTAACCCGCCGTCACAATCGCTCGCTCGCTGGTGTCATTCGGTTAAAAGGCCTCATTCACACCTCGGCAACCCGCTAAACGATGTCATAGCGCTGTTCTCCCAAAGTATTTCACATTTAGAACCCGAATGCTCACAATCACAGTCCGCTGTGCACACAGCCTGTTGCACTCGGGTCAAATGGATGTAAAGGCTCACGCAAATGAGCAGGGACAGGAAGTAAATCTCTTCCCCGCCTCACATTACCTGTTCTCATCCTCAAGAGCTCTCTGAAATTCTCACAGCTTTAAAGCGATAGTGGACATGGTTTTAAGAAGCCTCTCTGACAACGTGCGCGGTTCACTGACTTTCACATTCTCGGCATCCAAGCTTGTTGGAAAGATGTCGCACATTATCAACAGATGAGTGTGCGTTTGTGTGGCTGTGAACGGCACATTCAGTTCTAGAATCAACAAGTGAGTTGAGGAGCAGATCCGTAGTGTTCTCGTATAATTACTATAATCACAAGCTATAAGTCTACAGACAGGGGTGATGCGCTGAGCAGATGCCAGCCAGAAGACCTTGAGAATCTGGGCGGGAAATTAATTGGTTGTCATTGATGGAATTGGTATTCTCCTCTCTCTTCCCTCTTGTTCCTCATAATTCAACCCCCCTCCCCTCCCCTCCATCTCTCTCTCTCTCTCTCTCTCTCTCTCTCTCTCTCTCTCTCTCTCTCTCTCTCTCTCTCTCTCTCTCTCTCTCTCTCTCTCTCTCTCTCTCTCTCTCCTCCTTCTCCCTCCAGCCTGGCATTTTTCTCCCAGAAAGTTACCGCCCCCTGGTGGTAGCAGCGGTGAAGGGTTTCTTGACTCGCCGGCTGCTGGAGACTGAGAGAGTGTCCCAGCTGGTGCACACCATAAAGGTGAGAGCAGACGGTAGCAGCAGTCTTATGGTACTGTAAAAGACAGAAGCCTAAAATACTAAGTGCGTGTCCGTGTGTTTGTGTCAGGACACTCGGCAGTTCCTACTAAGCTTCCAGCCACAGACACCTGGCAGAGGAGTATTGAGTGGCAAACAAGACCTCTTGCTGCTGGAAAGAGTCACACTGCAGGTAGGCCGCCTATTCTCAGTCCTTGCCCCACCATGGTGGAATGAACTTCCCACCACAGTTAGGACAGCCGAAACCAATCCAATCTTTCGCTGTCGACTAAAGACACACTTCTTCAACCAATATCTGAAATGAAGAAAAAAAAAGATCTAACCCTAACTAACCTTACTGTCATACACTTGTCCTAATATAAACTAACCCTCATTGTAGCACTCAATACTTTGATGAACATTGTTACTCAGCTGATTTGAGTTGTGCCCTTCCTGATGACTTGTCGTACAGAACTTGTAAGTCGCTTTGGATAAAAGCGTCAGCTAAATGACTAAATGTAAATGTAAATGAATGAACACACAGAAAACACTTATCATCCTGTCTTTACACCTCCAGTAAACACGAGGTCTGGTCGATATGATGTGTGATGTCATGATGTTTCTTATTGTAGCGAATGTCCCTAACTCACTGACTCCCCATAGTTCTTTTTTATACAGTGTAATGATATTAGATCTTTCTTCTTTTTTCAGTATAAATTACAGTGTGATTTGAAATATTATTGATCTATGACATCTTTATTTATTTTGAAATACAATTGTCATGGTGCTTTTTCATTAACAATAGTATATTGAAATACAATTTGTATCCCAAAATATTTTATAATACTGCTGCAATTAAAGTTTTTTATATGAACATACATTTTCTTTTCAATATGATCTTCTATATGTCATCGATGGCGCTATAGTACAAATCCATGACAGTATACCTTAATATTCTTCCCAGCCCTAATAAACATAACCTAATAAACATTATACGCCAACATTATGGGAAATGCACTTACCGTCTTGCAAGAACATAGATACCAATTTCCTCCCTGTGTGTTTGGTAGAGAGCTAGCCTAGCGTGTCGGCCGAAAACACCTCTCCCAGAGTTTTAAGCTAGGCTAGTTGTCCGTATTCGCTTCCATTCATTTGTGCTAAGCATTGCAATTATTGTAGATCCGGTGATGTTACACTTTCATTCACGTCGTCTCCTGTCCTCTCACCATGTGTGTCTCCTGTCTTCTGACCCTGTGTGTCTCCAGATGCGCTCGGCGCGTTACGAGGTTTATGATATCTTCTTCAGCGTGTCTGCCGGGGACAGGATGCAGCTCATCAGCCGGGACAGAGAGCTGGCCAGGGAGAGGGAGCTCAGGCGACAGGTAGCCTCCACATGACACCTGCCTACCTGCTACTAACTGCTGTTTAACCCTTTCATTACCACACTACAGAAGGTTAACCTTTCACTACCGATAGATTTCGGTCATAATCAGCCAGTATCACCTCGTCATCTGTGTTCGTGAAGTTTCTGCGTTGTGTTTATCTCTTTCTCCGAAGTCGATCTTCTCATACTGGCTGTACAACTGTGTCCGCAGCAGTTCAAAGAGGCAGTTGTTTGGGTGGCTCGAGTCTTTGATAATTCTCTTAGCCTTGCCCATGCACCGCTTGTTGTAAATGCCCTGGAGAGTGGGAAGCCCCCCTCCAATTGTGCGTTCGGCTGAGCGGGCCACTCTCTGTAGTCTGCTACGGTCTTGTGCGGTGCTATTCCCAAACCAGGAGGTGTATTGCCAGTCAGGATGCTCTCTATTGTGCATGAGTAGAAGTTCTTAACACTTTGAATGCCCAGCAGGGGGCGCACATTTAGTGCTTGAATGCCCACATCCACTTCAATGTTAGCATTAATATCGCCTAATCTATGTTTTAAATTATGGCTATGTGTCTAATCTGCCCGTCGCATTATCAATGACCTATTTCCAGTCAACATTGTCGAAGCAGATTGTTTTTTTATCGGTTCATTTCCGTTTCATAGCATTTAGAAAAACCCTTGTTTTCACGGAAAAAAAGAGGATTCCATGATAATCGCCAACGTTGTCATTTGTCGGCCTATTTATGAATAGTTTTCAAATAAACGCTAGATTATCGATAGTATATGTGTACGTGTGCACGCTGGTGCTGCGCGCTCTCAGTTCCTGATCGCTCTTAGAGTCAAACAGCCATATCACAGTATAGGGGAAAAGCTTATATCTCCGTGAAAACGGGTCTGACTGGTAACATAGATTCCTTACCTGAGATCAGATGGTATCCAAATGGATTATTCCAATTCCTGATCGCCATTCGAAAAAATTGATCCACGCGTATACTGTAAAAACACATAATCCCCGCTGCTCTGAGGGTCCAACATGAAGCTGATCGACCCCGGTTACATGAGTGAGAAGTAAAATGTGGAGTCCGGGTTTTTTTTTCTCATTCATTTTCATTGAGTCCAATCCAAAAGGGTGAATTACCATCTGGGAGACGATAGGGGGCGCTTTTTTCACATCTGAGCGCCTGGGGTGGCTGATTTTCCAACGGTAGACTAGGTTGATGAAATATGAATTCAGATTGCCAATATAAAAAAAAACGAGAAAAAACGAATATTCTCGTTATGGGCATTCAACCCGCGGGGGGTAAACCCGAGAAAACTCGGGTTGGGCATTCAAAGTGTTAAGGATCTTCTGACTGACTTGGAACTTCCTTAGGCGTCTGAGGAAGTAGAGGCGTTGCCGTGCCTTCTTCACAACACTGTCAATGTGTGAGGTCCATATCAAGTCCTCGGATATGTGGACTCCGAGGTACTTAAAACTGTTCACTCTCTCAACTGGTGCCCCGTCGATGCTGAGGGGGCTGTAGTCCCTGACCCCCGACCTCCTAAAGTCCACAATCATCTCCTTTGTTTTGCTGATGTTCAGGGAGAGGCTGTTCTCTTGACACCATCCCGCTACAACCTTGACCTCCTCCAGGTAGGCCCTCTCGTCGTTTGCAGAGATCAGGCCCACTACTACTGTGTCGTCAGCAAATTTGATGATTGTGTTGTTGTTCCGCTGTGCCACACAGTCATGTGTGTACAGGGAGTAGAGGAGGGGACTCGGAACACAGCCCCATTCTGATACAGTTCTCGTCATCATTGCGGCATTTTGCAACACACCCGCGCTGTAGCACACGTCGACCTGTGAACCCGCCCCCGTGAATATTTAGGATGCGAACACATCGTTTTTAAGATTGGATTAGATTCATTGTCATTGGACAGGACACGAGTACAGAGTACAACGAAATGTAGATGGCGTCTAACCAGAGTGCCAAGGAGGAGTAAAGTGCATTGTAATGTACACATGTATAACGTGTATATGTGAAATATACATATGAAGTATATTATGAAAAAGCTATGGAGTATATGCGAAGCTAAGGTATACAGTATTAACAGTATTGATGTACACTATAAAGTACATTGTGTACATGAATAATCTACATACAATACACTCAGTACATAGTGTCATAGATGTGAAGCTTTCAAAGATTCAACTGGTCTTACACATGCAAGCGAGTTAGCGAGCGAGTGAGTGAGGGAGTGACAGACATTCATTCATTCCTCTGAGGTGCTTTGCTTAACTCATTCACTGCCAACGACGAGTATACTCGTTATTGGCCACCAATCGTTGGACGCCAACAACGAGTATACTCGTTATTTGATCGTTATTTCTTTTATTCTCTATTTCCATTCATTATCCATCCAGGGAGCCTGGTGTTACCATAGGGAATGAGTCTGAGATTGCAAAGGTCCAATACCGCTGCCTGGTGGGATGCGGCCGGTGTTGCACTTCCTTTGAGACTCTGTATGGGGCTGTGCATCTTTTCTAGTAACCTGAACCAAGGGCTTCACCCGATCGCATTGAATCGTTTTCGGGACCCCCGATTCATTATGCTGTGGTGGGTTATGTCATGGGCCAAATGGACATACGATCTACCAGATGGCAATCAAATTATTGGAATATTCTTTTTGGAATCCCACCGGCCACAGGTAAGAGCAATTTAACGTCAATTTCAGCTTGATTGTGCCTTGTTTTCATAGCCATCGCCCTGATCAGCGTATGTTGTTGTACTAACGAATGCCGTTATTGACAATCAATCAACACATCCTGCGCCAAGAACGAGTTAAGCCGTTTTTACCCGCCATGCGTTGAACGCCAAGAACGACTTACGCCGTTTTTGGGATCAATATTAATTTTTTTTGCCATGGCATTCATAATTCATCCAGCTAACCTCCGGACTCCAGTGGGACCATGTATGAGATTGCAACGCCTCAATACCGCTGCCTGGTGGATGGTCGGGCGAGTTACACTCTCGCCAAAACCGCAAGTGCCGATCGGTGCGTCGAGGAAATCCCTCCGGCAGTGATATCTTGTTACGTGGCTCCAGACAAACACTATAGTGCATTTGGATCGCTTTCTAAACTTAATAATCTATATGATTTCGGTGTTTATTGCGCCATACAAACCGGAAATGGATGTAGGAGATCGGCGTCAAATAATTGGGATCTTTTTCCTCCAGTCTCATCGGCGAACGGTAAGAGGACAGTAACGTTATTTTCAGCTAGGGCTGGGCGATATATCGAGTATACTTGGATGTATCGCGGCTTGTTCTACATGAGATGTAGTAAATTACTATATTGTGAACATCGAGTATATGTTGTCACGTTGCGGCTGAGATGAGACTTGCTTTTGCGCAGAGCTGTCCTCTCATTTCATTATAGACACATGACCAGCACAGACCTTAAATGACATGCAATTTAATTGACACGAGCAATGGGCTAACATTAGCTGCTAACCAAGTTATCCATGATGACTATGCTAAGCTAACTAGCGTTAGCTGCTAACCCTGGAAAACGCTCAAAGCAGACTCCACAACACTAGTTCCATTCGTGAGGAAAGGGGGTGGGTTATATTGACGACGCTTGACAACAGAAGTTTAAACATAACTTCATATTTATTGGTTATTCGTTTCTTTATATCATCCAGTTTCCATCTCCGTGTGTTAAACTCTTTCTGTTTACATTCAAGTGTGACATCATCACCTACGGCAGCTTAGACGATCAAAACGCAAACCTAGAACAAAACCCGAGGGGGGGGGCTGGCTCTCTCGCCCGCTCTCGCTCTCTCTCTCTCTCTCGCTCTCTCTCTACATTCAATGATTTAAAGTAGCCAAACGTTACAGTATAAATACTAACTGGATAGTTGATGATATAAACATTTAATTTCATTATCTGAAATATTCTAAAACCATTAAGTCTGCTATAAGCCATTATCCCTTTGTGTGTGATTATTATTTTCTCACAGTAGTGTGTGTGTGTATATATATATATGTGTGTGTGGGTGTGTTTGGCTAAAGTGGATAGAAAACACAGTACTGTGCAAAAGTCTTAGGGTGCTTTCACACCAGAGCTGTTTGGTCTGGACCAGGGGTGGGCAACTTTGTATATGGTGAGGGCCACAAAATGTCCACAATCAATCTGGGGGGCCGCATTGTTTATCGGCAGTCCCGCCAGTAGTACCCCATCACTCAAATAGCCCTAATAGTCACAAGGTATATAAACAATTATAATTTGTTGTAACTTTGTTTTTATTCCATTTCAAATGCATTTAGTAATGCAATTTCAACTTTATGAATTTATAAACAGCTGAATTTAAAAGTATTGCTGTGTAACCCCAAATATATACAAAAATTATCAATTATAATTAAGGCTTCTAATAAAATAAATGTATGAACTTAAAGCCCACTGCTCAACAAACACAAAGCAGCATTCCTGCTGCATTTCACTACAACAGTAAATCAAAAGTGCAATAATAAATGATTTTGTTAAATGTATAAACTTTTATCCTGCTACTAAACAAAACATTATAACACTGAAATGCATGTTATGGATATGAAGCACTCAGGAATGTTTTGTTTAGTAGCAGGATAAAAGTGTATACATTTAACAAAATCATTTATTATTGCGCTTTTGATTTACTGTTGTAGTGAAATGCAGCAGGAATGCTGCTTTGTGTTTGTGTTATTAGTGTTATCTGAACACTACAAAAGTAAACAAGTAAAGTGCAAGTAAAGTAAAGTGCAATACTACATGCCTCCCATTGACCCTTTATCAAACTGGCATGACATTCACCCTCGCCCCACAGTGGGTCAATAATGGTTATAATAATAATAATGGTCCCCTCTCTACACCTCTCCATCATCTCCCCCCCCTCTACATCTCTTCATCATCTCTTCCCCCCTCTCTACACCTCTTCATCATCTCCTTCCCCCCCTCTACACCTCTTCATCATCTCCTCCTCCCCCCTGTCTTTAATGAGACACTTGTGGTCTCTCCATTTGGCGCACAATAGCAGGAATGTCAACTTCAATGTTTGTGCATGCAATCTGCATCAGATGAAATAATGTTTCATCCGACAGCCTGTTTCTCTACTTTGACTTGATGTGCTTCATGTTTGAGAAATTGCTCTCACATATGTATGTGCTCCCAAACATACTGGCCATAGAGAGGGCAAAGTCCCTGAGGAGTGGGAAGCGGGGCTCAGGTAGCAGTTTCCAAAACGAAATTCCCCTCTCATTTCTCTTTGCTTGAAAAAAAGGATCTGACTGTAGCTCGCACAGTTCAAGCTGCAACGGTGGGGGCTGCTCTGACACGTAGCGGTGAGGGGGCCGGCAAACAGCGCTATCCGTGACTGCATGCCGTTGAAATCTTCAAACCGATCATTGAATTGCATTTGCAGTGTTTCAATGTCGCTCCTGTACTTTCCGACGGCTCAGCCATCGGATTTCTGTGTGTAGCTGCAAGTCGCCATAATCAGTGTCCATCTCTTCCAAAAAGGAGACAAACTTTCTATGGTTTAGTGACCTGTTGCCTCCATGAATTAGATTGGTAACCTTGGTAACCAAATCCATAACATGGCTGTAGTAGTCAAGCTTCTTGGCACAGAGAGCCTCCTATATCAGATAAAAAAAAATAAAAACTATTTAACGACTCTCGCATATAATTTGACTACACTCGACTCGCATTGGTCATTATAGTGACCCACAATAGATGGAAATTATGTTAGCGAACTTACCTGATGTATAATGCAGTGCAGCATTGGACACTCAACGCCACTCTGCCTTAGAAGCCCGGCGAATCCTGTGTGTTTTCCTTTCATTGCCGGTGCTCCATCGGTAACAACACCCCCATATTGCTGCACGGCACTTTCAACAGCGTTTCATATGTCCACACTAGGGCTGACCCCTATTAGTCAAATAGTCGACTAATCGATCGAAAGGAGCCATAGTCGACTGCCAACTCTTCTTAGTCGAATACAATTAAAAAAAATTAAAAAAATTAAAAAATATTATAATTTTTTTTTTTTTTTGCCTGGGGCCGCATGGAACGTCGGTGAGGGCCGCATGCGGCCCGCGGGCCGCCAGTTGCCCCTCCCTGGTCTGGACTATCGGACCAGAGTTCGTTTTCTCGGATAGTCCGCTTTTTTTGGGTTGGTGTGAATGGTCAGTCGAACTCTGGTGCGGACCAAACACGCAAACTCTGGTCCACCTGAAAACGTAGGTCTCGGTTCGCTTCATCGGACCAAACGCGGACCAAATATAGGAAGTGACTCACGACTCTCATGAGCAGAGTGCTAAATTACTACCTAACCAATCAGATCTGCGATATGAGGTAGCGTCACGAGCAGAGCAATGTGTGTGGACAAGAGGCGGGTTGCTACGTTTACTGTAGGGAGGGGCTTTTAGACCCATGTTTTTTTTTTCTTCGAAAAGAGGGACATCCTCTCATATTGAGAGGGCAGACAGGGCTCGCAGTCACACACACACACGCGTGCGCGCGCACACACAACGTTAGGGCTCGCAGTCACAGTCACACACACATTTCCACTCTATTGTCACCGGTCAACCTCACCGGCGCTTCAGTGCAATCAAACCGCGAGACCGTCCGCTCCGCGACTCTCTCTCCGCTACACTCCTCCCGCTGCGTCTACTACACACACACTTTCACTCTGTTGTGTCCAATAGACGAGCGCCCTTTTCGACCGCGTGACATTGTTCAGAAAGTTTAGTGCACTTGACAAATTGCAATGTGAATGCAGACGAACCAAATGAAGAATGCAACAATGTTGCAACTTCACCCCCAGAACCGCACCGAGTCCACCAAAACTATATGTGAAAGCGCCCTTAGGCACCCAAGAGTTTTTATATAAATTGTCTTAGATGTAAATAATTTTTTTTATTAGTGTGTCAGTAGACTACTCTTAGTACATTTTCATTTAATAATTTTTTAAAGCATCTTCATGGTTTAATAATGCAAACATATGTTGCAGGGACTTATTATAATCATCATATTGGTGTGACTATGCATCAAAGGGTTAAATCAAGCATTTTTAAGTGCTTTAGAGGAAATGTCAAAATAGCGCGATATATATCGTGTATTGTGATATGGCCAAAAAATATTGCGATATCATTTAGAGGCCATATCGCCCAGCCCTATTTTCAGCCCGATTGTTTATTCATTTCACTGCAAACCATCTGATCAATATATCAACCCATACTAAATAAAGCCGTTACTGATGATCAAGGAATTATAAACGACCCCCCCCCCCTTTCCTTCACGCATGATGAAGCATAATGTATACCGATCATATACATTTGAATTTTTTAATATAGCGTGTATAGGAAAGAAACGCCAATCGATAATCTATCATATGCGTCAGGGCCACGTCTATTCGAATACCAACCGGTTCATGCTTCCGCGTTCGCGTTTTGCGAATCTGATTGGCCACTGCCGTTTCTGGTGCGATCTGATTGGCCACTGACGTTTCTGGTCATGTGACGCGCCCATTTCCGCCTCGACCAGCAGCAAACTACCTAACGCCTAGTTTATCACTGGTTAAGCTTAGGCGACTCTTTCGAAGTTGGTTAAGGTTAGAGTTTGGAATCAGGGCTGGCGTTCTATCGCCCTGCTCTAAGACAAACTCTAACCTTAACCAACTTCGAAAGAGTGCCTAAGCTTAACCGGCGAAAGAACTTGCCGTCACACGATTGGTGCGACCAGAAACATCAGTGGCCAATCAGAGCGCAAAACGCGAACGCGGAAGCATGAACCGGTTGGTATTCGAATAGACGCGTCAGGGCCTATAACTCTCGTTTTTGGAATTACTGCTATACTGTCTAAAAACATACTTATATTCTAGACGGTATTAACACAACAATGTGTAAATGAAAAAATATAACGTTCCCACATCCTGAACGATAGATAATCGATGTTGAATGGGCCATAGTAATGATTGTCAATATAGCAATACAATTAAAAAAGTTATAGCCCTGCAAAGAAGGTAAACATCTCCATAGGCTTTCAACGGTGGCAGACTGGGTATATTGATGGATATAACCCATGGCGCCCAATGTGTTAAATCAGAAATGACCCCCCCCTTTCATGCATTCATGATGGAACATAATATACCGATCATATGCATTTGAATTTTTTATTGTAGCGTGTATACTGTATAGGGACGAAATGCCAATGGATTAAGTATAATATACGTCACAGGCTATTACTAGCCTCCCAGGAATTACCCTAAACCGCTCTAAAACCATACTTATATTCACCACGGTATAAAACGGGAATGTATGGATGGAAAAATTGTCTTTTTCACATCTTGAACGATAGATAGTCGATGTCAAATGGGCCATAGTATTGCATCCATAGCTATAATATAGAATATAGTTATAGCCCTGCAAACAAAGTGAACGACTCCATTGGTT
>NC_140171.1:32738200-32835700 GCF_963971535.1 Notolepis coatsorum
AAATCAAATAATATTATATGGCAGTGAAGTGTGGGTCATTAACTAACCAAGATTTCCCAAAATGGGAAAAACACCCATTAGAAGTACTGCATGCAGAATTGTGCAAAAACCTACTTAAGGTCCACAGACACACTGCCAATAATGCATGCAGGGCAGAACTCGGCCAATACCCCTAATCATTCAAATTCCAAAAGCGAGCCATAAAATTTTACACACACCTCCAATCAAGTGACCCCCACTCCTACCACTACAAAACCCTTCAGAGCCAAGAGATGAACCCAGATAAGAGTCCCCTCTGCCAGCTAGTCAGAAATCTCTGCCCACAAATGTCTCAGGACAGATACCAAAAAATCTGGCCCAACCAAATAACCTCAAAACAAAAAGAAAAATTTATATAGAATATTGGAACAAATCAACCAAATCTCAAAGTAAATTAGAATTCTATTTGACCCTAAACAGAGAGTACACGGTGGCAGAATACCTGATCACTGTGAATGATATAAAATTAAGAAAGACATTGACACGGTACAGACTGAGTGGACATAGTCTAGCCATAAAAACAGGCGTCACAGGCAGAACTGGCTGCCCAGAGAGGCCAGGCTGTGTTCACTTTGTCATCAGGGGGATGTTGAGACAAAACCTCACTTCCTACTATAACGAGAAATACAAGGATCTAAGAGAAGTTTTCTTCTACAAAATAAACAAAATTGATCCACAGCTCATCCATCTCCCCGATAACCAAAAGCTGCTACACATATGCGGGAGAAAAGTCAGTGCCCAGCACCAGCTGCAAAACATGCAGACGGCCGTCACACAACAAGAGAACAAGCCCTGTAAATATACGTATCTGGGTGGCCACATCTGCAAAACGACTACCCGATCGAATGACCACCCTGCAATTTAATATGTTTCTGTTGATTGTTTTACTTATCGCTAATATTATGGTATGTTTTACTGCTTAATAATATATATGCCACCGTTTGTATATTGGACCTGACCTGGCAACAAGTATGTTGATATTTCATGCCAATAAAGCCTACCCGAATTGAACTGAATTGAATAGAGAGAGAGAGAAGAGAGAGAGAGAGAGAGAGAGAGAGAGAGAGAGAGAGAGAGAGAGAGAGAGAGAGAGAGCTATCTCTCTTGGCCGAACGCCCAGAATGAGCTATCTTTAGCAGTTTTTGTTTTGAAAACTTGAGTCTTATCTACAGAGGACAGAAAGGCACAGTTATGTGTCTATGTGGAGAGTGTCGTGTAAAGAAATCAGGAAAAAGGGAGATGGAGAGAAAAATTGACCAGAGGTCGAAAAACATGCAATTTAAAATCGATTAGTGGCCGCTACTGTTAAAAAAGGAGTCGCCCCAGTGTAACACACCTCACCGTGTTCGTTTTAGCCGTCCTTCCCAGACCTCGTCAACACAGTCCGCTCAACTTCTCCCTCCCGCAAAAACTCTGACGGATATTTATATAACAAGCTCAACGCTTACCTTTTTTTTTTGTCGACAACCGTCAGAATTTCTACGGGAGAGGTCCGGAGCTGGCCGTGTGAGGGGGCCCGGCAGGGCGGTCTACAGGTCAAGGGTCACCAAATGTTGTGGAAAGGTTGTTTGACACAGCAGGAGACGATATTTCCAATTGTAACAAATAGGTAATTTATTTAAGAAAAGAAGTTCGTTAACAGCAAGAGCTATGGGTCAAAGATGATCGCCACAGCTTGAACAAAAACACTCTGTCCTGGAACCCTTTGCCTGTCCCTAAATCCCCTCTCAGTCCTGCCCCCATGACAGATATGATGACGTGTCACATCATGTCAGATCTGACATGACGTACATTAAGATGATACGTAGATTTAACATTGGAGAGAGAGAGAACATGAGGAGAGATAAGCAAGATATGATATCCACACACGATATGATGTAAAACATTAAGAACATGAAGAGAGAGTGAGATATGTGTGTTTGTGTGTGTGTGTGTGTATGTGTGTGTGTGTCTGTGTGTGTGTGCCGGTGTGTATGTCTGTGCGACTGTGTGTGTCTGTGTGTGTGTGCTGTGTCTGTGTGTGTGCTGTGTATGTGTGTAAGAGAGAAAAGACACAAGATTAGAACACAGATATGATGTACTGAAATGTCCATCCACTATCTTGAGGCTGTTTTAAGAACATCAGCCAGACTGTCGCCCTAGTGTCTTTGAGCCCTGCTAGTTGACCTATATTAAACTAGTCAAGACTAACCCCTTTCCTACCTCCACCCTCGTATACACATTTTCCCCAACAGTAAGCTGATGAGGGGTGTGGTCAGACTAATACTGGTATTAAAGGTACATTTGTGGAATTTATTCAGTGCGCGTGCACGTACGCGAGAGAGTGCAGAGTGATGCCAAGCGTCACCCCTAATTAACAGAACTTGGTTATAGTCATAACCTAACGTTATAGCCCTGCAAACAAAGTGACCGACTCCATTGGTTTAATGCAGTGCTTCTCAAACTTTTTCTGTCAGGCCCCCCTTTGGCGGACCAAAATATTCAGGGCCTCGCCCCAACAAAATAGTCATGAAATGGGCCATGTTTAAATTGATTGAAATAACACCAATATCGTGACCTTTCAAATTGTGCAACCACTTTACAACTGTGCAACAACATAACAATACAGTCCAATACACTCAAAGACTGTGCTTTTTTAAAAATACAGACATCTTGTAACATTGCAATACAATTCAATGGACACTCAAGACTGCTTTTTCAAAAATAGAGACATCTTGTAACATTGCAATACAATTCAAGGACACTGCTTTAAAAAAAATAGATAGAAAACTTTGTGAAAAACTTGTGAAAGAACTTTACAATTTGTGCAAAAAAGAGAAAATGTAAGTAAATTATGTGAGTCATCACAGCATTAGTGGCTGCAATGAGCCTGTTTTGCACTGCACATCTTTTCAAAACGAGGTTGCAGGCTTGATACTGCCACTCTCAAGTCATGCTCAATGTTGAGCTTCGACCTGTGCTTTGTCTTCAGTGAAGCTGAAAATCCAATCTCACAGAGATAGGATGTGGCGAAGGGAAGAAGGACGCCCACAGCCCTCTGCCCTATGAGTGGATGCTCCCTCTCCACACCAAGCCAGAATTCACTCAGTGTCTGAGCTGTAAACCTCAGCCTCAGGGTGGAGTCAGAGGTCATTTCGATGAGTTGCTCCTCTTCAGCAGAACTGAAATCGGCAGGTGCTGCAGATAGATACTTTATTTGTAATTAATTGCAAAATAAACAACAAATTTCAGTTTTACAACAATCCATTCCAGCTAGATGTAGCATTATTATTATTATTATTATTATTATTATTATTATTATTATTATTATTATTATTATTATTATTATTATTATTATTATTATTATTATTATATAATGTACAACATAAATAAAATGTATGTAGCCTACAGCACAAATAGTCATAGTCATAATTAGTCAGTCAATAACATAAAATACCAACCTGCTGCATTGAATGGATCCACCACCCAGTCATACTGAGCACTGTTGTTAGGAAAGTATTTAAAAAAATAAATCCTCTCAGGGAAGAGATGTGCTGCCTGAGACAGGGGATCACTGTGGTGACTTGAGAAACACTGCTTGGTTCTCAAAGGCATCAGTCTGTTGTTCATCAAGGCGCCTGCCCCACATCTCCAGCTTTCGACTGAATGCAGTGATCTTGTTTGCCAGGTCAGGTAGGTATTTATCTTTGCCTTGAATTGAATAGAATACTTTATTTAGATGTTTGCAGAAACAAATCACATGACAGTACAGTTCCAATACAAGGTCAACTAAATAGGATTAAAAAACCAAGAAAGCCAATGGCTTGTTTCAATTGGGGTCCTTTTGTAATCAATTCCTATTACATTTAGTGACAAACGGACAGACACTAAACAGAACAGCATACAGTTTAGAGTAGACATGACAGATACTAGATCAACATACCTTGAAGCTGAAGGTTTAATTCATTCAGCTTTCCAAAGACATCGCTGAGATAGGCCAGTTTCATCAGAAATTGTTCATCATTGAACTTGCTTGCAGCTTCTTGCATGCTCTCCTCCTCCAAGAACACCAGAATCTCCTCTCGTAGTTCAAAGACTCGCGACAACACCTTCCCTCGCGAGAGCCACCTTGCCTCGCTGTGAAACAGCACCGCAGAATGGTCAGCTCCCATCTCCTCACACAGCGCAGAGAACAGGCACGCTTTCAGGGGTCGGGTTTTGATGAAATTTACCACGTTTATAACTTCTGTCAAAACCTCATTCAGCTCAGGGCTAAGCTGTCTTAACGCTAGCGCCTCTCTGTGAATGACACAGTGCGTCCATTGCGCGTTTGGCGAGACCCCCTTGATGAGCGCCTGTAGCCCCCTCCTTTTCCCTGCCATGGCCTGCGCACCGTCAGAGCAAAAGCCCACACAGTTCTCCCATTTCAGTCCATGTTCTGTCAGGTAACTGTCAATAATTTTGAAGAGCTCATCAGCTGTCGCTCTGTTTTTGACATATTTGCAAAACAGCAGATCTTCACTCAGTGACTGGGAATTTACAAAGCGAACATAGGAAATAAGTAAACAGTCTTTATTGCTGTCAGTGGCCTCATCCACTTGTATTGCAAAACGTTTGTCTTTCAGTGACTCCGTGAGTTGTTCTTCCAGATCATTCGAAATGTCACATATACGTCTTGCAATGGTGTCATTGGACAGGGGGATACACTTCAATTTTGCGGCGGTTGTCTCATCAATTATTGTGGACACCATATCAAGAGCAGCGGGGAGGATGAGATCCTCAACTATCGTGTGTGGTTTCTTACACTTGGCGATTCTGTATGCGACCTTGTATGATGCCAGTTGTGCTTTGCTGTTCACTGATGCAGCTTTTACCATTTGCTTCTCCTGCTTTGTTTTATGGGTGTGCGTTCAGCACATAAAAACGTGTGAAAACACACATTTCTACCGGTCGCTCATGCCCCCCCTGGGGGGCACGCCCCACACTTTGAGAAACACTGGTTTAATGCGTGGCAGCACATAGCCATATCCCGTTCCCAGCGTGGCAGAGAAAGAGTTAAAGATAATAAAATTCATTACAGTGTGTAAACCATTATTATTATTATTCATTACAGTGTGTAAACCAAGAAGATTTCATTCGAATAAAGTTTATGTATTCAGATATTTTATTGGTTGTGTCTTTCCAAAAACACACCACAGTGTGTTCAGTTCTGTTGATCTTTGACTGACTTGAATCACAGTCATGCGAAGCTCTTCTCTGCTCCATCTTGAGAAGTTGACGTTGATGGAGTTGATTTCTCTCCCCCTAGTAGCCGTCTGCTTGTGTTGCTGGTCTCAGTCTTTAGTGTCTCAACAGGAGGGCCCATTTGCTGAACTTTGTGTATGATGTGTCTTGTTGTTGTTGTCGTTATTATTCCTATCTGTGTTTTTTTTTTTTTTTTTTAGCTGTGACTGCAAGACAATTTGCTTTTCTGTGATATTCCCAAATTCCTGAATTTCCCCCAAGGGGATCAATAAAGGAATATCTTATTATTATTATGATTTATATTACTTATATTATTATATTACTTATTACTTATATTAACACTTTAATTGCCATGGGTTAAATTCATAATTTACCATCCCTCGCCAGCTCTATTTGTCTATGGAGAAGTTCCCCTTCTTTGCAGGGCTATAACTTTTTAAATTCTATTGCTAAATTGCCATTATTATGGCCCATTCAATGTCCTATATGTATTGTTCAGGGTGTAGCAATGTTAAACTTTTTCATTCACATATTCATACTAAAATATGGTCTAAAGTATAAGTATGTTTTTATCGTTTTCTGCAGCTTTCTTCAGAACGTAATTTATAGCCCCAAATGCATTATATTGATGATCAAATACAGTTTGGTAGGAATCTGTGCGAGATAAAAAATGTCAACTGGACGTGGTTCTAGACGTTTCTACGCATCATCTGATGATGACCGTATGGGCGGGGGATCGTTTATAATTCCATGGGCAGCGTTAGATGATTCATCCAGAGTGGGTCATATGTTCATCAGATCAGTTAGTATAGAAGACGTTAGAAAATAACGCTGAATCTTACCGTGGCTTCCTCGCGCCGCTGGCAGATGAGCGTGGAACAGATTTTTTTCTATTATGGGATGTAGAAATGCCCGATCCATTTCCAGGTTGTATAATAGTATATACGTCCAAATAACGTTGTTTATTGAGTTAGGGCGAGCGATCTATTATCCAGTGTTTCAAGATGGAGTCGCGGGAGCTATAGCGAGTGGTCGGACCACATATGGAGTGAGCACTTCCGGTTCAAAGGGTGATTTCCGGTTGGCGATCTACGATCGGCCACCAGATGGCGCTCTTGAACCGCTAGAGAGTTGAGGAGATCAGCAGTGTGTCTCAGGGCTCCGGAAAGGAAATATGATTTCGATGACAGATTTTTGAAATATTGACATCAAAGACGAGTTACGGCGTCTTCAGCAGAATGAGCATGGCTAGGAATGACGTGAAAACTCGTCCGTGGCGATCATAGTGTTAAAGGTTTTCTGAATCTGAAAACGTGTGCGGGCAAGTATGAAATATAGATTTTGTCCATGGTGTGTCAATGTAACTGTTATTTTCTGACAAAAAACACAGCTTACATGTGTGTGTGTGTGTCCTTAGAGTGGGGAAACGGGCCATTCCAGAGGAAAGAGCTCTCTGTCTGCTGCCACTCAGAAAGCCCTGGAGAGGAAGAGAGGAGTGATGTGAGTATTTCCAGAGCAATTTATCTTTCACCTACAGAGAGCTCCCAGTTAATAAACTCATGACAACACTGCTGTTACCAGGGACACTCAATATCTCTAGAGCGCTTACTTGATCTTTACTGTGCGGCTACATTGATCCGCTGTGTCTGTCCGTCTGTCTGTTTTTAATTTATTTTCAATGACAAGTATCCATTTGTTGGACAAAGGGTTGATGTTAGGTTCTAGTTTAAAAAAATAAACCAACGGACGGTAATACCTTCTGTCAGTTTTCTATCCGTTCATTGGCGGATCAGATATATATTTAGTGCTGATTTAGAAACTGGGTGAAAATCCAACATTATAGTTGTGTCTCAGAGTATTTCTTGCATACATCCCTCAATCAAGAAGATTAGCTGGAGTTGCAACATTGGACATAGTTAAAGAAAATCAAACAAATATTGAATGAATGAATGAAACCGTTATTGCCCTTCAGGGGTATTTGCTTTGCACAAAGAGAGCAACAAAAAGCCTAATAGGCACAAATATGAACAATACAGCACAGACAAACAAGACATGAGCATAATAAATACGAACATCGTAAAAAGCATGACACTGCATGACCCTCAATAGCACCATGGTGCAAGTGCTAAAAATACCAAATAATTAAAACTTGTTAAGCAGCTGAATGCTGCGTGGAACAGGGACGTAATGCATCGTTTGGTTCTAGTCCTAGGCATGCAGTACCTCCGCCCTGAGGGTAAGACTGCATACTCAGACCATAGTGGGTGCAGTTGATCGGCTATGATCTTTTCTGCCCATTTCCTGGTGTACTGGTCTGACATGTTTGTGGTTGATTGATTGAAAACTTTATTAGCAGATTGCAGAATGGGTACAGTACAGCTCAATACACACAATTGTTAAGGGGATGCAGACCAAAGAAAGACTTTCGTCTTGTTTACATCAGGCTCCCCCATTTTCAATTCATAATGACATTTATGACATACACAACATACAGATATACAGATATATATCATGACATTTATGACATACAGATATACAGTACTGTTACATTTATGACATACAAGATATGCAAATATACAGTACTGTTAAACAGATATCCTAACAGAAAATATATACATACGAGGGGGAGGAAACTGTACAGGGGTGGGAGGGGGGGTTCGGACATTTAAGGGGGCCAGTTTCGAATTGTAGCCTCCCGTAGTTGTGGTTTTGAAGGTGGGTAGGGATTCACATTTTTTTACGGCTGTGGGTAGGGCGTTCCACATTGATGTGGCATAATTGCGAAACGTGTTTAGTCCCTTGTTTGAGCCAAATCTGGGTTGCACATGATTTGTGGAACTCCCTCTGATGTTGTGGTTGTGGTATTCACTGACCTTTGTGAAGTACCTCGACATGTACATGGGTACCTTAGTGGTGTAGTGTATCTTGTAGACCAGGCCCATTGCAAGTTGCTGTACTCTGTCGTCTACTCTAAGCCATCCTAGGTTGTCAAAATGGGTTTTTAGTGCCTTTGAGGTGCTTTGGTACCATAAGGTGCAAGCATAGTCGTAGTACCCTTGAATGAGTGCTCCTGCTAGAGTCTTCAGGGTATTCTTGTTTACCAGAGAGGAGATCCGGTACAAGAATCTTGTTTGTTGGTTGACTTTTTTTGATTACATTGGTTGCCATTTTGTCACAGGAAAGATTTGCCTCTAGGATGGTCCTATTTGCATAAATTAGGAACAGTAACGGTCCTAGTATGCTTCCTTGTGGAACACCACAGCTCATTGGGAGGGGGGGGGGGGGGGGGGGATAGTGTACCGTTTACCTCCACCATCTGTTCTCTCCCCTCCAGGTAGGATTGCATCCAGCTCATGGATAAACTATCAAAACCTATTGCTTTTAGCTTGTCAATCAGAATGGAGTGATTGACAGTGTCGAAAGCCTTTTGTAGGTCCAGCATGACCATGCCGCAGTAATTGCCCGCGTCCACCTCTTGTTTGATGTGGTCGTTCAAATAGAGAAAGCATGTGTCAGTGGAGTGGGATGTTCTGAAGCCAGATTGGAATTCGTAGATTAGATTTTTCTCCGCAAGGTACTTTTCGACCTGTTTGTAGACTATTTTTCCCATGACTTTCGAGATGGAGGTAAGAATAGAAACAGGGCAGTAGTTGCCTGGGTCTAATTTACTGCCTTTTTTGTGCAGGGGGGTCACTCTCGCAATTTTGAAGTCTTTGGGGACGTGTATCTGTTTTATGGAGAGGTTTATTATTTGTGTGATGACTTTGACATGTACATGGGTACCTTAGTGGTGTAGTGTATCTTGATGTAGTGTATCTTAGTGTAGTGTAGTGTATCTTGATCATGGTGTTTACATCGTTTCTTAGTCTGTTTCTTTGTATTTTGAGTTCTACCACGTATAACTGCACATTGTAATACTGCACATTGCTTCACCAGTTATTTTACCTCCTAATTTGACCACTCTATCTAAATTATTCTTATTCTGTACACTTAGTGCTCCCCCAGCACTGAATACAGAAAGTCAGCACACTCTGGATGCAGGTCTTATAGAACAGTATCTGCAGTTTTGTCCACTCTGAAAACTTCTAAGTTTCCTCAAGAAGTACAGACGTTGTTGAGCCTTTGCAGATCTGCTATTGGTGATAGCGTTCCATGTGAGTTTACTGTCAATAGGTGTCTATACCGTAGTTGAGGAGTTTATTTAGTTTCGTTTATTTGACACATTCAAATACAGTATTTAAAAACAACAATTGTAAATCATTGGATTACACGACGAAGTCCAGGACTTACTTCCATCGTGGTCCCTGTTGTTCCATCAGTCCATCCATGCCCTACAAGATGGAGACAGTTGTACAACGTTAAAGCGGAAGACATACAACTACAACATGCTACATCTTAACATTACAATGTATTTACCTTTTTTAAAAGGTTCATTAATAAGTTACATGTGCTAATAAAGAATAATAATAATTTTCCTTTTTTTTTTAACCTATTTCGGTGTATTAAATTGGCCATGTCCTTATTTGAAGATGTTATCTAGCAGCCTCTGTTTGGCCTTTTTCTTTTTAAAGGCGTGTGGGTTCTGCACCTCCTTAACACATTGGGTGCCATGCAGTATGCCCATCTTTACCACTCTCTGCCAGTGCTGTAAGCCTATGGAGTGGCTCACCTTCTTTGCAGGGCTATAACTTTTTAAATATTATAGCTATATCGACATTACTATGGCCCATTCAACATCGGGTATCTATCGTTCAGGATGTGGGAACGTTATATTTTCCCATTCATACATTGTCGTGTTAGTACCGTCGAGGATATAAGTATGTTTTTAGACTGTATAGCAGTAATTCCTAGAACGCGCGCTATAGGCCCCGACGCGTATTATACATTATCGATTGGCGTTTCGTCCCTATACACGCTATATAAAATTTTTCAAATGCATATGATCGCCCTACATTATGCTCCATCATGCGTGAAGGAAGGGGGGGGGGGGGGGGGGTCGTTTATGATTCCTTGATTGTCACTAACGGCTTTCTTTAGTAAGACACCATACGTTGATTGGACAGATTGCAATGAAATAAATGGACAATCGAGCTGGGAATAACGTTAGATTCCTCTTACCTCTGGACGATGCGTCTGGAGAAAAAGAATTCCAATTATTTGACGTCGATCTGCTAGATCCATTTTCCGTTTGTATGACGCAATAAACGCTGAAAGCATATTGATTCTTGCGTCTCGAAAGCGATCCAATGCACTCGAGGTTTGTATATTGATCCACGTTACAAGATATCATTGGCGGAGCTTTTTCCCCGATGCACCGAGCGCCACTTCCGGTTTAGAGTGGAGTGTAACTCGCCCGAAATCCACCAGGCGGCGGTATTGAGGCGTTGCAATATCAGACAGGGTCCAGCTGGCTCCCGGAGGCTTCCTGGATGAATTATAAATGCCAATAGTGAATAAAAGAAATAACGATCATAAAAACGAGTTTACTCGTTGTTGGCACTCAACGCATGGCGGCCAATAACGAGTATACTTGTTATTGGCAATTAATGTGTTAATCAAGGCAGTTTGTTCCATTCTGTAGCACCAGCAAAGATAATATAAATAAATCTTATATATTTACTCATTGAGCTGACTTCTAGTGAATGAAATACTGAAATTAAACTATTCCCCATTTTTCTGGGGCACGTTGGAACCCCCCCATGGACCTCTGGGTGTCCCCAAACTCTACGTTGAGAACCGCTGGGATCTGTAGTTACTAGACAAAGTCTCAGTCACCAGCCGTCTTCTCTCTCCCCACCAGGATCCAGAAGAATGCAGCAGAGGGGCGGAAGGTGGCCGGACAGAGGGCTGGTCCCAGGGCGGGACACAGGCCTGAACTAGCAGCAGAGAAGCCTAAACGGGGAGAGTTTAAAGCAAACCCTCGCAGGGTCCCCAAGACCACCTCCTCCTGTAGACCCAGATGAAGACTTGTCAACAACCTTCACTATATAGTCTTAAATAAATAAATAAACAAACTGAAACACATGACCTCAAGCTTTAAGACTTTTCCCCCCTCAGATGGAAATCAACACCAGGCAGTAGCTGGCACAGATATACAGTACGTCATGAGACTCTGTAGTACCGGCCATAAAGGCAGCTCTGGCTAACACTATGGTAACAAATCTACTGTTCTGGGGTCTGTCTTAGTCAGGGGTTCCCAACCTTTTTTCACAGGTGACCCCATATTGAGGTTCCAAAATTCCCTGTGACCCCCAACATTTAGATTTCATGAAGATGTTGTTTTTTTACATTAATAGACTACTGATGTTTACTTTTTAAAGCTGCTGTCAAAAAGCTGTTGGCTGTAGCTTTTCATGTTTTCTTTTTGTTTGTTTGTTTTTACCTTTTATTTAACCAGGCAGGTCAATTAAGAACAAATTAATATTTAAAATTACATCCTGGCAAGAAAACAAAAAACCTAAATTAAATAATATAGTGACTTAAGTATTACAGTCATTTTAGTTTGATTATGACATTTTCAAGGGACATATACCCCTTTTTTCATATTTTCATATACCGCTAGGTTGGGAAAGCCTGGTCTAAGTACTTCTCAGTGAAGCCATCCTATTCAAGTCACAATTCCTCTTCAGCTTGCTCTTGTACACAGATAACAATGACTTTGTTTCATTTACAAACCTGAAAACGGGATCATCTTACCTGGGTGTTCTGTTCTACAAAACAAACGCAGCCAGTCTGTACGGCAATGCTCTCGTCAATGTTGGAATGTCCTGCATGTTTTCTATCCAAATGGATGACTAAGTACATCAAATGGTGTCCTGGTTTGATGGTGGGTTTATTCTTAATTTTTTCTCCATACCCACAATACAAGCATTCAAAGCTTGTGTCTGTTTGGAAGAGATGTCAGAAATAGTTCCTGTGTATTACACTATATGGAGTAGGCCTGAAGGAGCAACATGTCATCCCTGGTGCGCCTGCTCCCTTATCACCCATCTTATGGTATTTCTAGTATTTTTTGTAGGACAATCATTTGACTAGACACTACAATTGCTCAATGCTTAATACAATGGAGTGTTATTTTACATACTTGTTTTTACACTTATGCCGTTTGTACGCGATAGTGTTGCGATAACAAAGCAGCCAAAAACACTTTGTAATTCAAGCATTTAAATATATTTTTATTTATTTTTACAAACTGTAAATTATTTACTATTTATTTGTATACTGTTTGTAATAAAGTTTTCTATTGGAATTATTTTTCAGCTTTTTGTCGTTCTTGTGGTGAGCTTGTAATTTGCACATTTGACAACTAGGGCGCGCTGTTAGGTACATTGCTATTTTGTACCTCGACGACATCCGCCTTTGCTGTCGTTGTTGGTTGCTGGCAGTCAGTGTGTACATTTGTTTAAAATAGACAGCTGATGAGAGTTTAGAATGGAAGATGACAGAAACACTGGAGTATCCTCTCGGACGGAGAGAAAGGCGCTGCAAAAAGCCACGATCCTGCAACGAGAACAGGAGAGAAAGACGTTTAAACTGGTAAGACCACAAAGAGAGTATGGACTTTTCTAACCATTATGATTAGCTCGCTTGCTATCTAGCCGGCTAGATCGTATTTAGACTCACGTTAACTACGCCATCATGGTACGGTACTTGATTTGACTTTAGGTTACAAGGATCTTGAAGAAACCCGAGGGAGAGCGGTCTGAGGAGGAGGCTGCAACACTCCTGCGACATCAGGCCACGGCGGAGGAACTGTGCACCAGACAAGCCCGCCGGAGTGTCCTGAAGAGGAAGCAAGAGGAGGTGAGTGGTTTGTTTATGCTCCAAGCCAAGGTGGTCTCTCTCTGGATACCTGGCTAGCTGGAGCTTCTATCCCCAATAGAGGGCATAGAGGCCATCAGGATGCTCAATGACTACTATGCAACATCCACATGCACACACTCCACTTTAAACACTCACCTTAACATTCACTTAGACACTTAACACTACACCATATTTGTATCTATTTATTACTAAAGTATGTGCACTACATCCCTACCTCATTTACCTCATTTTGTACTTTAGTTTGTATATTCTATATTTGATATAGTGTAAACAAGACGAAAGTATTTCTCTGGTCTGCATCACCTTAACAATTGTATATATTGAGCTGTACTGTATTGTACCCATTCTGCAATCTGCTAATAAAGTTTTCAATCAATCAATGTTTGGCTTTATTCTTTTTACTTTTTCCTCTATGAAGCACAATCTCAGGGGGCTCATACAGAACCAAGCATTTTACTGTACATGTACCTTATGTGTGACAAATACAACAAAACTTAAACTAGCAGGAGTAGCCCAAGAAGAGCCCCCCAACTAGTCAATTTGAGTCAGATGTGGTGTTTGTTGTACCACAGGTGTTCGACGGTGCAGAGGAGCTGAACAGTAAAGTAAAGCAGTTGTCTGCAGTGGTCAGACGGGCACAGCGTCTGGTTGTTTACACTGGAGCTGGTATCAGCACGGTAACCTTTAAACAAAACCGTCTCTTCAGAAATTCGTATTTAAAATTCTTACATTCTGATATACACATATGCTTTATAGAGGTGTTTCCATGTACTAATTCTATTTAGTATTTCTTTTAGGCCGCATCCATCCCAGACTACAGGGGACCTAATGGAGTTTGGACACAACTACAGAAAGGATGGGCTGTCAGGTGAGAGATGTGCTGTTCCCTGCCACTACTGGCTGCGTTATTAGATTCAAGAGGTTTATTCATCACATACATACATATACAAGACATATAGTGAAATGAAGGTGGCCATGCCCGCTTCGATTGTGAGAAGAAAAAAAATAATACAAATAATAATAGAATAGATAATAAAATAGACATGATAAAAGTACTAAGATAAAATACAATAAAAGGTAATTAGTCCTAATGTACACTACTATACAATATACAGTTATACTATATGTCACTACGCTATACTAACTATACAAAAACATCCAGTTATGTTTTTCTTTTTCTTTAAAGTGACCTTCTTTTATTTCCTTTAAAGTGACCTGTGGTGTGTTTGTGTGTGACAGAGTGCAGAATGTGTGTGTGTTCATGTGTGCTTGTGTGTGGAGAGATCAGTGTTCAATGTTCTGATGGCCTGGGGGAAGAAGCTGAGTATTAAATAGAGGTGTGACGTGTAAGGGCAGGAATTTAAGATAAAGAAGTTAACATATTCCTTTATTGACCCCCTTGGGGTCATAGCAGCATGGGGGAGGGGAGGTATGGGCATGGCAATGGTAGAAAGACATAAATATAGGCAATAAAATGTGATCTGAATGTAATGAAATATATGAGAGAATTTAGTTTTAATAATAACAAAGGAGATAAAAGATTGGAAGATAATATTGCATTAAGAACATCCCTGTAAGTCTCTGTTTCCTCTTCCTAACAGCGCGTCAGACCTGAGTACGGCGGAGCCCACCCTCACACACATGTGCATCAGAATACTGCAAAAAGAGAAGCTGGTATGTCACATCCCCTTTAGAGCAGCATGTATAGTATAGGTGTATAGGTGTATAGGTGTTCCAGTCGCATCTCTGTATTCATCATGCTTTTGCGTCCACAGGTGCAGCATGTGGTGTCTCAGAACTGTGATGGACTTCACCTGCGCAGCGGTCTGGCCAGGAACGCCCTCTCTGAGCTCCATGGAAACATGTTTATTGAGGTAAGATGGAGAGACTCTTAACGCATTCTGCGCCAAGAACGAGTTAACTCGTTATTGCCCGCCAATCGAATAACGCCAACGAGTGAACTCGTTTTTGTGATCGTTATTTCTTTTATTAGCTATATCCATTCATAATTCATGGCTGCAGCCTCTGCAGACCCTTCAGACCCTGTCTGAGCTGGCAGACGGTCAACACCGCCCTCTACTGCCTTGCGGTGCCATTGCACTCCATTAGAAGCGGTCTGGTGTGTTTTCTGAGCCGATCTGAGCCGTGGGGGCGGGTTTAAAGACTCGGGCGAGGCAGGCGCTTGGAACGATGGCATGGAACACTAACCTCGCCCACCCGTTCATGTGTAACGCTCGGTAATGTCGGGGACAGGATCACTGTGGATAACTGGAATGGCGATCAAATAATTGGATAATTTTTTTGCATTACATCAGAGACCAGGTAAGGCCTCTATATATCCAATATTGCGTTGATCTGATATTTATTTCCCCCACGATTGAAGCTGTGTGTGGACTCTGTGTATGCCGTTTACCGTTGGTGGCGGGGGGCGCCCCGCGGTCGAAGCAACATTTCATATATACACAAGGAGACATTATACCAATAATCTAGCGTTGATTTCAGGATGATTAGATAATCAGCCGAAAAATGACAACGTGATAACTGGATTACACTAAAAATGCCTTTTTCCCGTCCTTCATGGGATTTACTCAGAATCACCCAAACCATACTCATATTCAAAACAGTATAAAACGGAAATGTACGGATGAAAAAACAATCTGTTTTTTGCATGTTGACCAGAAGCAACTCACTGACAGTCGACGGCGTTATTAGATCCATAGCTATAATATAAAATATAGTTTTAGGACTCGCAAGTTGGGCATTCTAAAACTATATCCATTGAATAACGCACTGGCGCTGAAGGCCATCAGCGCCCCCTGCTGCTGGTGTCCAATGTGTTAATGCTCTACTCCTCGTATATATATACACACACACACACACATGCATGCATACAAAGGTACTCTTACTAGTTACGCTGCTGGCCAGTATGACTACTACCATACTGTCTTTATACCTGTATCTCTACATATTAATATTACATACATCTGATTAGCACTACACTCGGTACTAATTTTTTTTTCTTTCCAGTTGAATCACCTACACCTACACCTACACATTGTATATTACTATTGCACTTTACTGTTACATTTGGTTGGATACCAAACGTCTTTTCGTTGTGCTGTATAATGACAATGCATTTGAATCTAATCTAAGGACATTCAAAGATGGAAAATGAACAAATTGTTGCTCAAATCTCACCTTAAATTTGTCATGTTTTCTTTTTTTATCTCCCGATACTCCTTGCGTTAATAATACTATAGTAATACTATTATAATATTTAGTGCGACTACAAGGCCCTACTTAAAAAAAAGCAGCCCCAACTGTGATTCTTATTATTGTGTTCCCTCCAGGTGTGTACATCCTGTTCCCCAGCCAGGGAGTATGTGCGTTTGTTTGACGTGACCGAGCGGACATCCCTGCACCGCCATGGAACGGGGCGCAAGTGTAGCCACTGCCGAGGGGAACTCCGGGACACCATCGTGCACTTTGGGGAGCGTGGGACCCTGGAGCAGCCCCTCAACTGGAAGGGGGCTGCAGAGGCCGCAGAGACTGCAGACGTTATCCTCTGCCTGGGTTCCAGTCTGAAGGTGGGACACAGAGACCTGCTGTAGGTTACCTCATGGCCTGGGGAGAGTAGAATACAATTCTATATATGTGGTTCAAATTGTTTAAGGTGGTTGAACCGGTATACCGGTAGAAATCCGTGCCAAGGATTTGACTCTACTTTTAGGCTTTTTCACATTTACAAATGTAACACACAAAGCTAGCAAACTGCACACTGCCATTAAAATATAATAAACCAGTTTAAGAAGAAGTCTTTATTTGTAGCACACATTGCTACATTAGTCCAGTCTTAGCTGCTTTACACTGGCTTCCTGTAACATTTAGAATGGACTTTAAGGTCCTTCTCCTTACATACAAAGCTCTAAATGGACAGGGACCTAGCTACATCGCCAACACAGGCCAGCAAGAACACTGCGATCATCAGCTACTGGACTACTAGAGACTCCCAGAAGCAGTCAAAAGAGGATCGGTAATGCAGCCTTTATCAACTATGCCCCAAAACTGTGGAACAAACTACCCCAAAACATCAGGGAAGCCAACTCGCTAGACATCTTCAAAAGACAGCTTAAAACCTATCTCTTTGCTCAGGCATTTCAATGAAACATCAGGGATATCCTGACAAATTGTACCTTACCTGCACTATTCTTACCCTACCTACTTCCATACACTTACAATCAAATTCATGCCGGTTCTATGCAAATTATATCTCACTACCTCCTATGCACCGTCATTTAAGACCACTGCTCTGTTGTAATTCAAAACTGAACTTTGTAAAGAAACTCAAAGTTAAGAGCGATGCTCTGTTGTTGTGAGCGACGCACTGCTCTGTTGTTCTAAAAGGTAATTTAGAACTACTTTGTAAAGAAACTCAAAGTGTTAAGAGCGATGGACTGCTCTGTTGTATGTTAGTAAGAGTAAGTAAGTAAGTACCATGTTAGAGCGACGGACTGCTCTGTTGTATGTTAGAGCGACGGACTGCTCTGTTGTATGTTAGAGCGACGGACTGCTCTGTTGTATGTTAGAGCGATGCTCTGTTGTACGTTAGAACTTTGTAAAGAAACTCAAAGTACTAAGAGCGATACACTGCTCTGTTGTTATATATTTTTTATTCAACAATCTTATCACACTTTTTTCTGTCCGTTCTATTTTATAATTTTTAGCCTATTTTAAACTGAATCAAACCGCACTTTTTTACTCTATCTATCTAATCTATTTTATTATTTGTATTACTGAAGAACTGTGATTTGCTACCTCTCTATCGCTTTGTATTTAAATTTATTATTTTTATGCTCTCTTATGCCTGTATTTTTTACTGTTGTGAAGCACTTTGAACTGCAACCTCTGTATGAAAAGTGCTATACAAATAAAGTTATTATTACATTGTCATGCAGTGAACACACACATGTAAGATGGAAAAAGACACGTCGAAAGGTTGGCCCATTATTGGCTAATAAAAAATACTCAATAAAAATTACATGTCTGGGAAGATTTCATTATCCTGGACAAATTGGATAGATTCCGGTCAAATATGATCTGTTTATTGAGCTTATTGCAATAACGTTATACCCAATACGTATTGTCAATCAAAAAAGTATATACCATTGCCTTGGCGGGGAGGCAAAAAAAAGCGACCAAATCGAGACAAGTCACCGACTAGTGTCGAGTGTAACAAATCTCAGTCTCTCTCTCTCTCTCTCTCTCTCTCTCTCTCCTTCAAGTAGCCAAACGTTTATATATCGTTACCATCCAAGTTTTGAAATATACCATGATAGAAGTTTTAGGCCATACCGCCCACCGCTAGATTAAGGTTTCCTGGATTGCAGTTAGGGCTCCATTAACGGCACTGATATAGCATAATAGCACTGCACTCATTTGCTACTATTATTAAAAGTGCCTACTTACATGCACTCTCAACTGTATATTTTGTCCCTTTATGTAGGTGCTGAAAAAATATCCTTGCTTGTGGTGCATGAACAGACCAGCGAGCAGGAGACCCAAGCTCTACATCGTCAACTTACAGGTACAGTAAAAAAGGCCAAATTAGGGTTCTTACGGCACCTGTGCCATACGTGCTGCTGTGGTGAATGTGCCAGAGCTCCACACTGGCCTCCGTCCGACACCAGCTCCAAACCGAAACGTTGCTGCACTCTCCGCTAGGTCTGGGCGATTAATCGCGTTTTCAATTATGGTTTTCATCGAGATGAAATGATCACTGCCGCATGCAGTGTTGATCTCATTTTGTCTTGTGTTGTAAATGCAGCGCACCCTTCCTTCACAGTGATGAGCTCCGCCCCTCCCCCCTCGAGCCCAAACGGTATTTTCAGCTCGTGTCGAGAGGGGAGGGAGGGAGGGAGCCACGGTGCGTTTACACATTTGTTTTCAAACGTCTTTGGTAACTTGTAGAATATGACAGAAAGGCAGCCTTTGGTTGAGAAGAAAAGTTAAACAAATTCAGTCGTCATGTGATGTTCTCAAATCAATGAGTAATCGTGTTTTAAATAATCGTGATTTCAATATCAATCGAGCAGCCCTACTCTCTGCAGATACCATGGACATCACATGATTGCCGAAGGAGCAAAAACCGTGCATATACAGCACGGACACCATTAACACATTTGCGCCTCGGCAGTGACCTCCTCACCACGCAGATGCTCTAAAGAAAGCAAAGGCGCATTAAAGAAGGCTGTCTCATGCTAGTTGAACCACTGACATTTAAAGCAGATCGGGAACACGACACACATGCTGCATTCAATCACACACAAACGGTCACTTTAAACAAAATGGAAAGGACACTTTAACGGAACGAGGAAAATAAAGGTAACTTTAAGGAAAGAACTAATGAGGTTCTTGTATAGTTTAGATATAGCAAGTATAGTATGAGGGCCGACGTTCCACTCTACTGGTTGCTTACTCGTGAGTAGTACGTTCATTGATAAAGAAAAATAATGTCCACAGCCGCTCAGGTGTAAAACAAAGATATCCAAATGGTTTATTTCTCTTCCACAGCGAAGTCTTTCTTTACAGAAGTGATCTTAAAGCTATTTTCCTAAATATTCACATCACTACTACAAGGTAAGAAAACTGTATTTTCCCAGTCTCAAATCACCGCCGACTCGACACATGACAAAATTCCTCCACACCTGAAAGCCGTAAATCAACTTGCCGGCTCTTTCCACAGCAAAACGGTAGGCAAGGCACCCGGGTCTAGAAATGCAGGCTTCAATCTATGTTGTTAGGCCTTGTTTAGACTGAAAAGCTCGCGGGTGAAACCGGCAAAATATTCTTTCGGATGTGCCTTTTGTTTATACGGCAACAGCGTTTTTGCGGGGAGAATCTGCAAAAAAGTGAGACCACCTTCCTGGGTGGAAATCCTAGAAACTATACACCTTTGCGCTATCATCTGAACAGTCAAACCGCATAAAACTATGACGAAAGGGTTCTCAAGGCTCCTGTCGCGTACTGCTTAAATACACAATAATCAGTCCTGCGGGCCTATTGCTTATTAACAGCGGAGCAGTGCTGCCGTTGCTTCCGCGTTTTCCCTGATTGGCTGCGACACGCCCCGCGGCAGGCGCGGCAACCGCGGAGCGGAGCGGCAGAGCTTGCGGCATTATGTAGCCCTAATCCACCATGATTTTCATTCGAAGCTCAGCTCACCTGGCAGCGCAGCGGTCCTGCGGTCCGTTGTTGACAAGTTCGAATCCCATCAAATTTTTTTTTTTAACGTGTATTCTTTCACCGGTTAAGGTTAGGCATAGTTAAGGTTAAGGTTAGGCATTGTTTCGGAGTTGGTTAAGGTTAGAACGGTTAAGTTTAGGCGCTGTTAAGGAGCTGGTTAAGGTTAGAGTTTGTCTTAGAGAATGGCAATATTCTTTCTATGGTTAAGGTTAGGCATGGTTAAGGTTAAGGTTAAGGTTAGGCATTGTTTCGGAGTTGGTTAAGGTTAGAACGGTTAAGTTTAGGCGCTGTTAAGGAGCTGGTTAAGGTTAGCGTTTGTCTTAGAGAATGGCAATAGACAGCCTATTTCCGCACTGCCGCTCTCTCGCGCTGCCGCGGTCACATGGTCAAATTGTCACATTCTTGCACTCCTCCGCTGTTAGAAAGCAACACGCGTCCTGCGGCTATCGCAACTATTAGTGACTGGAGCCACTGTCTGTGTGACTCTGCTTTGGTCCAATCACATTCCCCCACCCACAGTCTGCGAATCAGAGGCAGAGTAGGGCGGGTCTTCACAGCACGCCTGGTTGTCTCAACGACCTGAGGCAGTGTAGCGTATGGGTTGCGTGAATATTTTCCCTAACGGAGTTGCACTTCCGCGTTTGGTTTGCGCAATCTGATTGGCCACTGACGTTTCTGGTCATGTGACATCTGCGCCAATCGTGTGACAGCAGGGCTCTGTCGTCTCGAGTAGACCACTTTTAACAGCCTCGTCTGCACGAAGAATTCCCTCCCAAAACACTAATCTAAATGCAAAATTAAAAGTGAGACCACAAGACTACTTCTGCGGTTTCTGTTGAGACTCTCTCCGTCTAAACATGGCCTGATGAGTCTATCTGTTCAGTACTGCTCAGCACTGTTTCAAGATGCACACTGACCTCTTCTTCTTCTTCTTCTTTTGAATTTCCGCCAGTGTAGACGCATCGTGGCGTATTACTGCCCTCCTCAGTTCTTATACTACGCTAGTAGTATGGTTTCCATAGTATGGTCTCTGGTAAATCAACTTCTGATTGTTTACAATCTTCTTCTTCTTCTCATCTTCAAAACACATTACTATCGTCTCTGTCTCCTTCTTCTCTGCTCCTCTTGTCGGTCTCCTTCTTCTCTGCTCTTGTCATACAATATTGTCAACACCCACCAAAAAATCACCCCCTCAGGCTCCGAAGCAGACCCAAACACGGAACAAAAAACACCCGACAGCCAACAAGTGCGGCCTTCACTCACAGCCGACCGCTCCAAAACAGCACCCAACCAGAACAAAGCTAAAACCAATGAACAGCAAAACATCTACAAAATGCAAACACATGCCCAACGCCGAACAAAAACCACCCAGAACACACCCTCCACCAGGCATGAGAAACAACAAGAAGCGACAGAGAGCCCCGGTGGGGAGATCAGGGGCCCCCCCGCCACCTCCCACCGCCCTACATTTCTGGCCACATGCTTCCCGGCGACAAATGTGCCGTGAACAGCTAGGGCTGGGCGATATGGAAAAAAATCATATTGCGATAACGATATGATAATGTTATCATATTTCTCGATATCGATAATTATCGAATTGTTATAAGTATTACATTTTTTTTTTTTTTTTTTTTTTAACAACAGATGTATGTTTATTTTGCAGCAATTCTTTGTCATTGCCGCCATCTTTAGTGTTACATCCCCTCACACTCCAGTTCTCAGGCTGCAGCTGGTTTAAAAGCGAAAGTAAACCGGCTTCTCTGCTGGCTGTGGCTCCAGGGGAGTTGAACAGTTCTGGCTCTGCTAGTTTATTTTCGATCTTTTGACGCTTTTTTGGTGGACAAACCACCGCACATGTGCACCGTGACTCGTGACTGGAGTCTAGTTCTGCTAGCACACATAGCCTACTGTGTACAGACGGTTTCAAACTGTATTTTAAATTAGAAAGCAAACTAAATAAATGGACAAGAGAAAAATAAATCTCAATTTGGTCAGTATTGTCATTTGGACAAGCAAAGCCATTACTTTAAGTTGCAGGCAAGAAAGACAAGTCTGTCCACTGTCTCTGGTTTTAAAACTGCCCTGTTGCAGGTCACAAAAAAAAATCGTTATATCGCCCAGCCCTATGAACAGCCTCCACCCAACATCCACCACACGTTCATTCACATTCCACAGACACCCCGACACCCATCCATCTTCACCCCATTCCGCTGAACACCACTCCAAAGCAATCAACTGCAAGCAAAAGCCACACCCGGCAAGCCACCAAATGTCCCCCACCCCATGTCCACATCCACTTCAGAGCCCGAGAAACCCGAGTCCCGATCTTGATCCACCTCCACCTCTCCAATCACAATCACGCTCTCAACATGGCGTATTACTGCCCTCCGCAGTTCTTATGCTTCGCCCACACTTGAGAAAGTTTACACTCTTCTTCTTCTCATCTTCAAAACACATTACTATCGTCTCTGTCTCCTTCTTCTCTGCTCCTCTTGTCTGTCTCCTTCTTCTCTGCTCCTCTTGTCATACAATCACAATACAAACATCATCTCCTCTCTTGGAGGGCCCCCCCAAGAGGGGGAACCCTTTCTTCTCAGTCTGTCTCCTTCTTCCCACTGACCTCTTCTTCTTCTTCTTCTTCTTATTTGAATTTCCGGCAGAGTAGACGCATCGTGGCGTATTACTGCCCTCCGCAATTCTTTTTATGGGCTCTTCTTCTTCTCCTTCTTCACCTTCTTTTTCTTCTTCTACTGGACCCCGTCATCAACTACATTGTCCATTGGAGTGCAGCTACTGCTGCTACTTCCTGCCTGAGCCCCCCTCCGCGGGACCCTCCTTGCCCCCTGCTATCTTATCCTGGGCTGCTTTGTCCCTCGCAGCCTTGTCCCTCGCAGCCCCCTCAGCCAATTCATTACACACCTCCTTCCAGTCCAGACCTTCCAATCCCAGATGTTGAACCGCTATCCTAACAATCATCTTCACCATCTCTGTTCTACCCTTAGCCTCTGCCATACCAGTAACTACCCCTGCCACGAAGGCCACAATACCTAATTTCTCCTCCCTTCCCCTCTCTCTTTCCACCTGCTCTACCCTCACTGCCAAATGCCCTCCTTCAACCCCCTGCACCCTTTCTTGGCTACCCTGTCCTGCCCTGCTAACCGCCCCAGCATACGTCAACTTACCCTCCCTTCTCTCTCTCCGATCCGCGACCTCCTTCATCATCACCTCGCACCCCCGAAACGCTACACTATGCTCCCCACCACAACTACAGCACTTCGGCTTCACTCCCTCTCCACACTTCCCATATTCATTGTTTAATATATATAGATACACAAATGTTCTAGAATGTTTGGTTATGACATCATACTGTGACATCACAAATGTTCTAGAATGTTCTATTATGACAAATAAGCCGGTTCAATGACTATCTAAATCCAATCAATATTCCTAATGCCGTTTCAATGTAACATATAAACATTCATATAATACAATAACCTAAATATATAGCTTTGGCTCCTCTACATATAGCATAAAGATATAGAGTAAAAACTATATTGTATAGTAGTGTTAGCTATGGATTTAAGGCACTGTCCGTTTCAATGGTACTACATAGGACCCAGTGCCTTAAATCCGTAGCTTGCACTATCTCAGGACTTTAGCATGTCTATTTTATCATGCCTATTTTATGTCGTATTTTATTACCTATTTATTATGTCTATTTTATTATCTAGTATTATTGCACAATCAAATCGGGCATGGCCACCCGCATTTCACTGTATGCCCTGGTATGTATGTGACAAATAAACCTCTTGAATCTAGAAAATACTACTGCTACTCAAGAGGCTGATCGTGTGACGGACGTGTCTGTGTTTTCCTAGTGGACGCCAAAAGATGACCTGGCAACGCTGAAGATTCATGGCAAGTGTGACGATGTCATGAGACTACTGATGGAGGAGCTCAACATTCAGATCCCTGTGTACGACAAGTAAGGACCGCCACAGGTCGTCTGTCCATTCTGTCTACTGTATCGCTACAATGTCATAATCACGAAATAATCATCTTAAATCATGCTGCATGTAAAATGCGTACCTAGTAATATCTAAATGCACACACGCAACTGCGCCTACGCGCACACACACACACACACACACACACAGGTACAGTAGGTCAAACCTCTTATTTCACGCCCCTACGATCCACTTGTTAAAGATCCACCTCTAAGAACGTTAACATTTTTACAGAGGTGCTTTTATTTCTATGAATGTGATATTCTGAGACACCCCTCTTATTTGCACTAGCATTGTTAACAAATGTGAATGTTATTTTGACCACATGAATCCTGAAATCCAGACATTTGTACGTACAATTGATCTCCACTAAATGAGATGTATGCTGTTTTGCGGCGTTGCTTTCCATAAACTGAGCTCGTCGGTCTTGTCCACCTCACCAGGGCAGAGGACCCCATCTTCAGCTTAGCCACCGCACTGAGGCCAGACGAGGAGGACAGCTACACGCGTAAAGTCATAGCGCCCTGTGCTGGGCAGGAGGACGACTGTCTAGTTGACGCCCAGGGGCAGACTGGAGACACCGCTGTGCAGGGTGGTTGGTTTGGACGAGGCTATTCCAAAGGAAGAAAGAGGAAGAAAGTGATGTAGTTGAAACTAAAGCACCTTCCGGATCACCTGCACTGCAGTCAAGTAGGCTGCAGCTACAGATGGTTGCACGCCATCCAAGTCGTTGAACTGACCATCCAGGAATCTGGTTGGGTGTGATTAGGGATGGGTACCAAATTCGGTACTTTTGAGGTACCGAACCGAAACACGTCGGTACTACCAAGTATCGATTCAAGTACGTTTTTTTATTTTTTTTTTTATTTTTTTTTTTTATTATTATTTTTTTTTACCTTTTTTCTTTTCATGTCAACGTTCACACGCACAATATATGCTTACCTAGGATTTGACTTGATTCAACAACAAAGCAGTCAGAGCAATGGCAAGCCGAAAACTGTCGAAATTGTAGTTATTTGAAGTTTGGATTTTTTTTTCACGACTGAGGTAGGTAAATTACATTTCTTGAGACTAAAGTACCGAAAAAAGGTACCGTTGGGTACCGGTATCGATTCACAGGTACCGGTACCGTATCGGTTCAAATGTGAAAGGTACCCATCCCTAGGTGTGATGCAGTTTGGTTGGACTTCCGATATAAGAAGTGTATGCAGACCTGGAGAGATTGGGAAGACGTTATGCAGTGAAATAAGGTCTGGATCGAGCTCGCAACCTAAACTGTACCAATGGATTATTATGGGGTGGCTTTAGCACTGACCTACAGTCCGCTTAGCTCTCCTGTAAATGAGGGGAAACACTAAACTTGCGAATGACCCTTGTCAAGTGTTTATGGCAGTATTAATATATATACGGAACACCAGGACAAAGATAAACGAGGCGTGGTTATTGATGTAAAGTATTTAAGCTGAAAAGATTCTAGTGGTGGCACATTTTCTCCAAGTTTTTGTTTTTGTTTAGCTGTGATCCTTATCATATGGTTTATATTTTGTTGAAGGGTAAGTTGAGAATTCTGGACCCCTAGCCTTATTTCCTACTAAACAATTGATGTGGGCCACTGGGGCGACAGTGGCTCAGGAGGTAGAGCGGCCGTCTGGTAATCAGAAGGTTCCTGGTTCGATTCCCGCTCCTCCCGGGGAGTGTGTCAAAGTGTCCTTGAGCAAGACGCACCCCTAATTGCTCCTGATGATCAGGTTGGCACCTTGCATGGTTGCCTTTGCCGTCGGTGTGTGAGTGAATGGGTGAATGTGAAGAACAAAATTGTAAAACGCTTTGGATAAAAGCTGTTATATAAATGCACCATTTACCATTTATGATACACAATGATGACACAAAACTAAGTAAAGTAATGGGGCCACACTTCACTTCAGTACACGCCCTGGAATAAGCACTGGCTGAAACCTACTCCACAATGCACCCAAAGCAGTTTTAATGCCATTAATGCTGCATTATTTCATTTTGTGGATAACTAAGGAGCTGGTGTCCTTTTGACAACATCATCTACGAGTAGGAAATGGGGCTAGAGGTCCAAGATTATGAATTTAAATGAACACTTAAACATTTTGGGAAATATACTTATTTGCCATCTTCCCCAGAGTCGGGCTAGAAATCTATTATCAGTTTAATCTCTGTATGTCCGTTTTTTGAGTTTTATTTCTTCACTTTTGACGGAGCTAGACTAGCTGACCTCTACTGCATCCGGTCCTTGTGCTATAAACTAGGCTAGCTTATCCCTATTGCATCCAGTCCTTGTGCTATAAACTAGGCTAGCTGATCCCTATTGCATCCAGTCCTTGTGCTATAAACTAGGCTAGCTTATCCCTATTGCATCCAGTCCTTGTGCTATAAACTAGGCTAGCTGATCCCTATTGCATCCAGTCCTTGTGCTATAAGCTAGGCTAGCTGATCCCTATTGCAACCAGTCCTTGTGCTATAAACTAGGCTAGCTGATCCCTATTGCTTCCAGTCCTTGTGCTATAAACTATGCTATCTGATCCCTATTGCATCCAGTCATTGTGCTATAAACTAGGCTAGCTGATCCCTATTGCTTCCAGTCCTTGTGCTATAAGCTAGGCTAGCTGATCCCTATTGCTTCCAGTCCTTGTGCTATAAGCTAGGCTAGCTGATCCCTATTGCTTCCAGTCCTTGTGCTATAAGCTAGGCTAGCTGATCCCTATTGCTACCAGTCCTTGTGCTATAAGCTAGGCTAGCTGATCCCTATTGCTTCCAGTCATTGTGCTATAAGCTAGGCTAGCTGATCCCTATTGCTTCCAGTCATCGTGCTATAAGCTAGGCTAGTATGCACCTGGACCTCTCTCTGGGGCTATTGGACACGGATGAAAACACAATTTTCTTGTCTAACTGTGGGGAAGAGGCAAATTAGTGTATTTCTCTAAATGGTTAAGTGTTCCTTTTAACCGTTTTAAGTGCACCTTATCAAGGTCAGGGGTCATGATAGTTTAATTTGGGGAGGCATTTTTCAGTTTATTTTTTTAGTTGGCTGTAGGTTAAACGGTACGACAGCAACTGCTACTATTTATGAGTTATGATGAGTTATTTTGTGCCATTTACACTTCCTCCAGTTGTAACTAAACATAGGATGGAAATTTTATAAGGATTACGCATTTTACAATGACTGTTTACTATTTATGTGTTGTGTTGGGCTACCACTTTCCTTAGGATGTGGTATTTGACTTGATCAGTGTTTTGTTAACTTATCTCAGGACACTCCAATGGTATTGTCTATCAACTGGAAACGACTCCACACAAGTCAATAGTCTGAGGTAAAAATAAAGAGTTATACAAGCCAGTTGACTGCATTCCTCAGTCTCTCAACCAGTCCCTCAACTGGATTATGCTCTTGAAATATCTATCTGAAATGTGCTGTGTTTTGAGACTATAAAAGTGCACTGAATTAAATATATATTGGCTCTGGTTTATCTGTTGTTGTTGACTGTCTTGCATGCGTGACACGAAATGCTGTATTCAAATTACACATGCTCATTTCACTTTCACAGCAGGTCTATAGCTATGCGGTCACGTGACACGGGGGTGGGTGAGTGACGTACTGTATCTCCTCATTGGAGGCGTTGGTCTTGTTGTCAGCGTCATTCGCTGCCCTGCAAGCTGCACCGGGAAGGGGGGACGCCCTTTTTATAATATCCTTTTAGAGGAAAGTTGGGAGAAACTAATAATTACTTTCCCATTGATTTTATATCCCAGCACTAGCTACGTTTATTTTTTTTGTCATTGAAAATGATCAAAAACGGCCACCACGCAACGAATGAGGAGCAGGAGAGAGACCCCGGCGCCGCGCCGCGGAGTTCAGCCTGCTGCAGCCCCGAGAAAAGGCAGCGCATCGTCCGCTTGTGGTGCGACGGATGGTAAGAGACGTTTATCATCCCGAGTCAAACACGTTTCTCAACATTAATGTTTTGTATGAATGTGTTGTGATATATATTCGCACGTGTTTTGATGGCATTTCGTGGCACCTGCGGCTACTGCCCTTGGCTGCTTAGCTCGCTAGCTAGCCGGTAGTTATTACACTGTAATGACGTGATCGACCCACTTGACTATCGACAGTTACATTCTTGCGCTTCATGAGCTGCCCTGCCCTCCTGACCATCTGTTCATTCATACTGTTTCAAAATGCCTAGTATTATAGTGTTTTTATTACCCGGCTTGTGTCAGTTATGTCGACAGGGGACGTCCACAGAGAGCCAGGTTAAATGTTTTATACCATCATTAGGTACTAACGTTTTAGTGTCTGTCTGTACATACACACCGATGTCAGTCACACTACAGGTATTGGATTTCAAAGCATTTAGTTGGTTGGACTAACATGACATGCCCACAATGTGAGCGTCCCGATGAATTGAAAATGGGGGATCCTGATGTAAACAAGACTAAAGACTTTCTCTGGTCTGTATCCCCTTAACAATTGTGTGTATTGAGCCGTACTGTATTGTACCCATTCTGCAATCTGTCAATAAAGTTTTCAATCAATCAAGCATTACGTCACTATACAGTGCCCTCCTCGCCCTGGCACCGTCTGTGTTTTCATCGCTTTGGGTACAGATTCCACTTTAGCCTCCCCACCACCACCACTCACACACAACTGGAATGACCCTGAGTCTGACCCTGACAATAATAATGTCAAAACGGCCAAACCATTTGTTTGTTTGCGAGAGTCATTCTTAGATAAGCTTTAAAGGACAAGGTCCCCTCTCTTATCACATTACCACGTCCACGTCATAAACTGTCATAATCGTATCAGCCCTTAGGTCAAGTTTATGTTTTGGTATGCATTAGACCGCCCCAACAGACCAGACATTTACTATTTATCATTCATGCGAATTCTGCCATTCCACAGCGTACGACGTTATTGAGATCATATTTAATTTTTTCGCCATGTTATTCATAATTCCCTCCCGGAGCCTGGTCTGATGCAGTGGGAGCCTGCACAACTCTGCAACGCTTCAATACTGCCGCCTGGTGGATGATCGGCGAGTTACCAAACCGGAAATGGACCGAGTCGATCTCGGTGCGTCTGGGAAATGCATCCAGCACTCACATATTGTCGCGGGACTCTAGACACACACCGTGTATATGGATCGCTGCCATAACGCAATAATCGACATGATTTGGGCGTTTATTATTATTGTACAAACTGGAAATGGATCAAGTCGATCGCTGTCAAATAAGTGGGATCGGCCAACGGTAAGAGGACGCTGACGTCATTTTCAAGGCGATTGTACATTTCTTTGTTTACAAACCAACTGATCAATAAATCAACCCATACTACATAAAGCATTTACTGACGATCACAGACTTATAAACGACCCCCCCCGTTCATCCGCGCATGATGAGTCATAACGTTTAGGATCGTATTCAGTTGGATTTTTTAATATAGCGTGTATCACGAATAAACTGCAATCGATAATCTATATTATGCGTTTAGGCCTATAACTAGCGTTCTAGGAATTACTGCAGAAAACGATAAAAACATTTATATTCTAGACTGTATTTTCGTATGAATCTATGAATGAAAAAGTATAACGTTCCTACATCCTGAACGATAGATAATCGATGTTGAATGGGCCATAGTAATGTCAATTTAGCAATACAATTTAAAAAGTTATAGCCCTGCAAAGAAGGTAAACATCTCCATAAGCTTAGACTGGTGGCAGTGATCAAACATTGATGGATATAAGCGTGGCAGGGAATGTGTTAACGGGAGACAATTGAGGACCGGTTCGTTGAGGGGCACATATATCTCAAGGATGAAAACCTGTGTAGCCTTTTGTTGCCTGCATGAATGTAGTCTTGTCTGTTTATACTGTAGTAGCCTGCATGAATGTGGGCTACCTGTCTCTAGTAGTGTGCATGGATGTAGTCTTATCTGTTTATAGTAGTCTGCATGAATGTAGGCTGCCTGTCTCTAGTAGCCTGCTTGAATGTAGACTATCCGTTTCTAGTAGGCAGACTCTACTGACTGGAAAGCAGTTTCAAATATCAGCCTCATAAAAAGAGCCGTCTGTTATGACTATAGTTTGACACAAAATGCTGGATTCATTTCCTAATGCTTTGATGTGACCCCTTTGCATCATCATCTGGCATTACAGGCCGCTATTTTAGGGTGATATTGGAAACCACCTTCTTGTCGATAAAGCAAGCGGACAACATCCAAACCCCTTTAGCTAATCATACACACTCTTTCCTACTGGTAGCTACTACTGTACTGGTAGCTGCCGCGTGGCGGCACGGTGGTGTAGTGGTTAACACTTTCGCCTCACAGCAAGAAGGTCCAGGGCTCGATTCCCGCTTGGGGACCAGGTTTCCGCGTTGCCAGGTACCCAGGTGGGGTATCGCCCAGGCCTTTCTGTGTGGAGTTTGCATGTTCTCCCCATGCTCGCAAGGGTTTCCCCCCGATAAAAATGTGCATTTAACAGATCGCTGACGCTGTTGCGTCCCTGACGAACACGGGCAGGAGCACTTGGATTTGTCCCTGGGGCGCGGTACCTTGCCGATGCCCCTATCTGCTCCCAGCTGCCCTTGGGGGGAAGGACGACGGGATGGGTCAAGCACAGAGACTCATTCGCATCGGCGACCCAAAAAACAATGCATGTGTGTGTGTGTGTTCCTGTGTGTGTCGTTGCATGCAGAATAAAGACTTCTAAAAAAAAGTCCTGCATTATTATATTATTATTACTATTTCCATGTATGCAACCAGCCTAGTCTTGTGCCACTGACTGTAGTGCTACAACTCGCCTCGTCACATCACCACACTTCCATGGTCTGCAAGACCTTTCATCTGTAAGCTGCAACCTTCAGCTTTCCTAAATCACAGAGCAGAGGTCTCTCCTATCCTATCCTATACTGATTGTGATGCCAAACAAAGAGGGTGTGACCCTAATTGATCCCTTATCTTTATGACAGCTGTTTATCAAACCACACAGATTATATGGAGTGTTTGTTTGTTGTAGTTTAGCTCTATATCTGATAAGGACGTAATTTACACCTTTTCTGTGTCTGCAAATGGCCTCTATTTTACTCCCTCTCCCTCCCTCCACCATCAGGCATTTGGTTGTGACACTCAAAACCAGCATTTATGATCAGTCCATCTAACTAATTACGTGTGGTAATCTCTGCCAACATATCTCATTACAGTAATGCTGTGGCACCATCACACTGTAGTTATGAGCATGAGAAATTGTAATCTTCCTAAGTTCATGTGAGGTAGGCAAACAAGACAAGACACCTCTCTCTCTCTCTCACAGACACGATCAACGTCACAGTCGCCACCGTGATATTTCTGTTGTGTAATGCAGATGTGTGTTGTGGGATTGCTGGGTTTGGCATAGTGTGTAAAGTGGTTATAAATAACTAACATGGTGAACATGTCGTTCACCGACTTGGCAAATACCAAAATGGCTTGTTGGTGTGGAGAGGTCAGGGGAGTAGAGAGACATACTGGTAGTGTTGTCAAAAATATCGAAAAATCGATACATATCGATTCTGAATATTTAAAACGGTTTCAATACTCATTTCCCGAAATATCGATATTTAATTATTCATAAAAACGTTTTTTTTTTTTTTTTTTTTTTTTTTTTTTTTGGGTATAAGGAAGTTGCATTGTTCATTTCAATACCTGTAATAGTACAGTAGTCCACACACACACACACATGTGCATTCAGTTAAGTTGGAATATGACTGTAATACAAACAGTTCAGTTTGTCAGGTACATGCAACACAGATTACAGTGTTTACATCTGTCTGCTTAAGAAAATACCATGTTCTGCAATAAAAATGATTGAAGTGAGATGAACAGTTATTTTTAAATGTGTGATCTAAAGATAAACAAAGGGTTAAAAGTGTTATATTTATCTTCTCTTATAGTACCAGAGAGAAGCTGAGGAGAATCAACCAGCAACAAAAGCAAAATTTATAAAGAAAAAATTATAATTTTTTATTATATATTTTTTTACATTTTAAGATTGAACCTTTTCCCCCGTGGTATCGAAAATGGTATCGAATATCGATACTTTTCAAGGTATCGTATCGAAGTTCGAAATTCCAGTATCGTGACAACACTACATACTGGTGTCAATAAAACAACAGTCTGAGGGAAAGAGGAACACTTCTAAAGTGGTAAACTGTGGGGAAAAAGAAGAGATGTACAAAGGCATGTAGCCTTTATCTGCCGGGTATAAACGGTTTAGCTGCCAGGTATATGTTGCTGCCAGGTATATGTTGCTGCCAGGTATACGTTTAGCTACCAGGTATACATTTAGCTACCAGGTATACGTTTAGCTACCAGGTATACGTTTAGCTACCAGGTATATGTTTAGCTACCAGGTATATGTTTAGCTACCAGGTATACGTTTAGCTACCAGGTATATGTTTAGCTACCAGGTATACGTTTAGCTACCAGGTATATGTTGCTACCAGGTATATGTTTAGATACCAGGTATATGTTTAGCTACCAGGTATACGTTTAGCTACCATGTATATGTTTAGCTAGCTACCAGGTATATGTTTAGCTGCCAGGTATACGTTTAGCTACCAGGTATATGTTTAGCTACCAGGTATACGTTTAGCTACCAGGTATAGGTTTAGCTACCAGGTATATGTTTAGCTACCAGGTATACATTTAGCTACCAGGTATACGTTTAGCTACCTGAGGTATACCTTTAGCTGCCAGGTATACGTTTAGCTATCAGGTATATGTTTAGCTACCAGGTATAGGTTTAGCTGCCAGGTATACGTTTAGCTGCCAGGTATATGTTTAGCTACCAGGTATACGTTTAGCTACCAGGTATATGTTTAGCTACCAGGTATATGTTTAGCTACCAGGTATACGTTTAGCTACCAGGTATACGTTTAGCTGCCAGGTATAGGTTTAGCTACCAGATATACCTTTAGCTGCCAGGTATACGTTTAGCTACCAGGTATACATTTAGCTACCAGGTATATGTTTAGCTAGCTACCAGGTATATGTTTTTTTTTTTTTTTTAAACTTTGACCAGTCAGCTGGTTCTTTTTAGCGTTTATCGCTTTTTCTTCGCATTCATACTTGGTCAAGTTCGACCGACAGAAGCAGGCTGAAAGGGTTCAGATGGGGGGGAAAGACACTCTGGGAAAGGCACGGCTGCCGTCCGGGATTCGAACGCGCTCAGCCCCAGATCCGCGCAAGCGCGGTTGTCCACGGCGCTGAAATAGCACTCGCGGTACGTGGTGAGCTACTGGAGCTCCCCTACCAGGTATATGTTTAGCTGTCGGGTATACGTTTAGCTACCAGGTATACATTTAGCTGCCAGGTATACGTTTAGCTACCAGATATACGTTTAGCTACCAGATATATGTTTAGCTACCAGGTATACGTTTAGCTACCAGATATACGTTTAGCTACCAGGTATACGTTTAGCTACCAGGTATATGTTTAGCTGCCAGGTATATGTTTAACTAGCTACCAGGTATATGTTTAGCTGCCAGGTATATGTTTAGCTGCCAGGTATATGTTTAGCTACCAGGTATATGTTTAGCTGCCAGGTATATGTTTAGCTACCAGGTATATGTTTAGCTGCCAGGTATATGTTTAGCTACCAGGTATATGTTTAGCTACCAGGTATATGTTTAGCTAGCTACCAGGTATATGTTTAGCTGCCAGGTATACGTTTAGCTTCCAGGTATACGTTTAGCTACCAGGTATACATTTAGCTACCAGGTATACGTTTAGCTACCAGGTATACGTTTAGCTACCAGGTATATGTTTAGCTGCCAGGTATATGTTTAGCTACCAGGTATATGTTGCTACCAGGTATACGTTTAGCTAGCTACCAGGTATATGTTTAGCTGCCAGGTATACGTTTAGCTTCCAGGTATACGTTTAGCTACCAGGTATACATTTAGCTACCAGGTATACGTTTAGCTACCAGGTATATGTTTAGCTAGCTACCAGGTATATGTTTAGCTGCCAGGTATACGTTTAGCTACCAGGTATACGTTTAGCTACCAGGTATATGTTTAGCTACCAGGTATATGTTTAGCTACCAGGTATATGTTTAGCTAGCTACCAGGTATATGTTTAGCTGCCAGGTATACGTTTAGCTGCCAGGTATACGTTTAGCTACCAGGTATACATTTAGCTACCAGGTATACGTTTAGCTACCAGGTATACGTTTAGCTACCAGGTATATGTTTAGCTGCCAGGTATATGTTTAGCTACCAGGTATATGTTGCTACCAGGTATACGTTTAGCTAGCTACCAGGTATATGTTTAGCTGCCAGGTATACGTTTAGCTGCCAGGTATACGTTTAGCTACCAGGTATACATTTAGCTACCAGGTATACGTTTAGCTACCAGGTATATGTTTAGCTAGCTACCAGGTATATGTTTAGCTGCCAGGTATACGTTTAGCTACCAGGTATATGTTTAGCTACCAGGTATACGTTTAGCTACCAGGTATATGTTTAGCTACCAGGTATCAGGTATACGTTTAGCTACCAGGTATATGTTTAGCTACCAGGTATATGTTTAGCTGCCAGGTATATGTTTAGCTACCAGGTATATGTTGCTACCAGGTATACGTTTAGCTAGCTACCAGGTATATGTTTAGCTGCCAGGTATACGTTTAGCTGCCAGGTATACGTTTAGCTACCAGGTATACATTTAGCTACCAGGTATACGTTTAGCTACCAGGTATACGTTTAGCTACCAGGTATACGTTTAGCTACCAGGTATATGTTTAGCTGCCAGGTATATGTTTAGCTACCAGGTATATGTTGCTACCAGGTATACGTTTAGCTAGCTACCAGGTATATGTTTAGCTGCCAGGTATACGTTTAGCTGCCAGGTATACGTTTAGCTACCAGGTATACATTTAGCTACCAGGTATACGTTTAGCTACCAGGTATATGTTTTAGCTACCAGGTATACGTTATATGTTTTAGCTACCAGGTATACGTTTAGCTACCAGGTATACGTTTAGCTACCAGGTATATGTTTAGCTACCAGGTATATGTTTAGCTACCAGGTATATGTTTAGCCTGCCAGGTATACGTTTAGCTGCCAGGTATACCTTTAGCTGCCAGGTTACAGGTATACCTTTAGCTACCAGGTATATGTTTAGCTACCAGGTAGAAGTTTGTGTAACTCTGAGCTCATATCATCTTACTCTCAGCATAAGCCTTTACTAACTAGGCTGTACAGCACTCTGACATGTCGCCAACTGTACATCTGTTCAGGGCTGCTGGTTCAGGGCTGCGTGAGGAGTCAGTGGGGATATAGGCTACTAGGCTAATTCCACTGGCTGAGTAATTCAAGCGAGGAGCTTGTGTTAATGTCATTACGGAGAGAGAGGTGAGACTAGGTCTGCCTATTGGACGGCCAGCCAGGGGCCCACCTACAACTGCTGCCTTGACTATGAGCTTGTTGTTGCTATAGAAGAAATGATAGATGATTTACGTTACAGGTTAGATCAGCAACTAGGCTTCTTGCCAACAGCAGATCCATTAGTTAAGCATTTTCTTCAGATGAAGATTACTTTTGACTTGACTTTATTTTGACAATATATAAATAACATGTGAAAGAAGCACAGTCTGGAATACTGCCAAGGATAGACACAAAAAAGCTCAGAGCTTATTTCCATTGTGGTCCTTGTAGGGGGGCAGGGGAACGAAGTGTTCAGACATGCATCATACAGACATCGTAAAGACACATGACATCACATAGACATAACATAGACACATAAAAATATGTAAAAGTGGTGTGATGACATCATGTCAACCTATACAGTGGCACAGGCAAGATGTGACATCACTTAGTTTAACCTATACAGTTGCACAGGTAAGCTGTGACATTACTTTAACCTATATAGTTGTACAGGTATGATGTGACATTACTTTAACCTATATAGTTGTACAGGTAAGATGCACTGAGTTTGTAAGAGTCCCAGGGTCCAGGATAGATAAAACAAAGAATAAAATAATAAAATAAATAAGCCATCTTAGCTGGCCTGGTGGTGGTGGCTGGTAGCTGGTTGCCTGGGGTAGGCCTGGTGGCGTGTTGCTTTTTAACAGCGGAGCAGTGCAAGAATGTGACAATTTGACCATGTGACCGCGGCAACGCGGGAGAGCGGCAGTGCGGAAATAGGCTGTCTCTAAGACAAACTCTAACCTTAACCAGCTCCTTAACAGCGCCTAAACTTAACCGTTCTAACCTTAACCAACTCCGAAACAATGCCTAACCTTAACCTTAACCTTAACCATGCCTAACCTTAACCGGCGAAAGAATACACGTTAAAAAAAAAATCACGTTAAAAAAAAAAAATTCATGGGATTCGAACTCGTCAACAACGGACCGCAGGACCGCTGCGCTGCCAGGTGAGCTGAGCGCCGAATGAAAATCATGGCGGATTAGGGCGGTTACATAATTCCGCAAGCTCTGCCGCTCCGCTCCGCGGTTGCCGCGCCTGCCGCGGGCCGTGTCGCAGCCAATCAGGGAAAACGCGGAAGCAACGGCAGCACTGCTCCGCTGTTATTAAGCAATAGGCGGCCTGGTGGTGGTGGCTGGTAGCCCGGGGCTGGCCTGGTGGTGGCTGGTATCTGGTAGCCTGGGGCTGGCCTGGTGATGGTGGCTGGTAGCTGCAGGCTAGCTGCTGCAGGGCTGGTGGAGGCTAGCTTCTGCAGGGCTGGTGCAGGCTAGCTGCTGCAGGGCTGGAGGAGGCTAGCTGCTGCAGGGCTGGTGGAGGCTAGCTGATTGATTGAAAATGTTATTAACAGATTGCATATATGGGTACAATACAGTACAGCTCAATACACACAATTGTTAAGGGGATGCAGACCAGAGAAAGACTTTTGTCTTGTTTACATCAGGGTCCCCCATTTTCAATTCATCATAACATATATTTACATACATTTACAGGGGCCAGTTTTGAATTGCAGTCTCCCGTAGGTGCTCTTTGAGAGTGGTTTTGAAGGTGGGTAGTGATTCACATTCCTTTACAGCTGTGGGTAGGGCGTTCCACATTGATGTGGCATAGTTGCGAAACGTGTTTAGTCCCTTGTTTGAGCCGAATCTGGGTTTAACATGATTTGTGGAGCTCCCTCTGGTGTCGTGGTATTCACTGACCTTTGGGAAGTATTTTGACACCTTAGTGGTGTAGTGTATCTTGTAGACCAGGCCCATTGCAAGTTGCTGTACTCTGTCATCTACTCTAAGCCATCCTAGGTTGTCAAAGTGGGCGGGGGTGAGGTGGGTTCTTGGAGTAAGGTCAAGCAGTAGTCTGACCAGTTTGTTTTGAGATGTTTGTAAAAAAAAAATAGCGCCTTTGAGGTGCTTTGGTACCATGAGGTGCAAGCATAGTCGTAGTACCCTTGAATGAGTGCTCCTGCCAGAGTCTTCAGAGTATTCTTGTTTACCAGAGAGGAGATCCGGTACAAGAATCTAGTTCTTTGGTTGACTTTTTTTATTATTACATGCCATTTTGTCACAGGAAAGATTTGCCTCTAGGATGGAACCCAGGTATGTAATTTCATCTTTCCTTGTGACAATATTGTCACCCACTGTAACTGAGAAGCCGTCGGTCTTGCTGAGTTTGTTATTTGATCCGAAGAGAATGGACTCTGTTTTACCCAGGTGTAATGATAGTTTGTTATCAGCTGGTGCTGCAGGGCTGGAGGAGACTAGCTGCTGCAGGGCTGGTGGAGGCTAGCTGCTGCAGGGCTGGTGGAGGCTAGCTGCTGCAGGGCTGGAGGAGGCTAGCTGCTGCAGGGCTGGTGGGGGCTAGCTGCTGCAGGGCTGGAGGAGGCTAGCTGCTGCAGGGCTGGAGGAGGCTAGCTGCTGCAGGGCTGGAGGAGGCTAGCTGCTGCAGGGCTGGTGCAGGCTAGCTGCTGCAGGGCTGGTGGAGGCTAGCTGCTGCAGGGCTGGTGGAGGCTAGCTGCTGCAGGGCTGGAGGAGGCTAGCTGCTGCAGGGCTGGTGGAGGCTAGCTGCTGCAGGGCTGGTGGAGGCTAGCTGCTGCAGGGCTGGAGGAGGCTAGCTGCTGCAGGGCTGGAGGAGACTAGCTGCTGCAGGGCTGGAGGAGACTAGCTGCTGCAGGGCTGGTGGAGGCTAGCTGCTGCAGGGCTGGTGGAGGCTAGCTGCTGCAGGGCTGGAGGAGGCTAGCTGCTGCAGGGCTGGTGGGGGCTAGCTGCTGCAGGGCTGGTGGAGGCTAGCTGCTGCAGGGCTGGTGGAGGCTAGCTGCTGCAGGGCTGGTGGAGGCTAGCTGCTGCAGGGCTGGAGGAGGCTAGCTGCTGCAGGGCTGGAGGAGGCTAGCTGCTGCAGGGCTGGAGGAGGCTAGCTGCTGCAGGGCTGGAGGAGGCTAGCTGCTGCAGGGCTGGTGGAGGCTAGCTGCTGCAGGGCTGGTGGAGGCTAGTTGCTGCAGGGCTGGAGGAGGCTAGCTGCTGCAGGGCTGGTGCAGGCTAGCTGCTGCAGGGCTGGAGGAGGCTAGTTGCTGCAGGGCTGGAGGAGACTAGCTGCTGCAGGGCTGGAGGAGGCTAGCTGCTGCAGGGCTGGTGCAGGCTAGCTGCTGCAGGGCTGGAGGAGGCTAGCTGCTGCAGGGCTGGAGGAGGCTAGTTGCTGCAGGGCTGGTGGAGGCTAGAGTCTGCAGGGCTGGTGGAGGCTAGAGTCTGCAGGGCTGGAGGAGACTAGCTGCTGCAGGGCTGGTGGAGGCTAGCTGCTGCAGGGCTGGTGGAGGCTAGCTGCTGCAGGGCTGGAGGAGACTAGCTGCTGCAGGGCTGGTGGAGGCTAGCTGCTGCAGGGCTGGTGGAGGCTAGCTGCTGCAGGGCTGGAGGAGGCTAGCTGCTGCAGGGCTGGTGGAGGCTAGTTGCTGCAGGGCTGGAGGAGGCTAGTTGCTGCAGGGCTGGAGGAGGCTAGTTGCTGCAGGGCTGGTGGAGGCTAGTTGCTGCAGGGCTGGTGGAGGCTAGCTGCTGCAGGGCTGGAGGAGGCTAGTTGCTGCAGGGCTGGAGGAGGCTAGCTGCTGCAGGGCTGGAGGAGGCTAGTTGCTGCAGGGCTGGTGGAGGCTAGCTGCTGCAGGGCTGGAGGAGGCTAGTTGCTGCAGGGCTGGAGGAGGCTAGCTGCTGCAGGGCTGGTGCAGGCTAGATGGTTACTAAAAATAGTACAAAAACTGTTTAAAACTAATAAAAAGATGAGTTACAAACTTGACATGAGAAAACACTGAACAGAGACGATAGACGTGCTGCCACATAAGGCTATGTGGTACAGAACCAAACGCATTTGCCAGGTCTGCAAGATAGCTTCCCCTTGAAATAACATTCTCTATGTTCCGCTCAGCCTTTCAAGATGATATAAGCTGCATTTGTTACAGCAGGGATGTGTAAGATGAGGGCGTGTATTAAGTTACCTCTCTTTAATTAGAAAGGCCAAAGCCTTCAGTAAATTAATTGCCCAGGTGACTGAAATGCAGATATCAAATAGCATAAACATGGATTATATAATTTTACTTAATGACTGTATATCCATAAAACTATATCAGAGGCAAAATTGAAGATTTTTTTTGCACTGGACTGTATAAATCCTTGTATATCTTCCTGTACATTTTACTGTATATTTTTGTAGAATGTATATCTTTGACTGTGTATTCTTATTTTTTTACTACCTACATGTTTATTGTGAGCGATCTGTGGAGTGGTGCTGAATTTCCCTCTGGATTAAAGTACTTCTATTCTATTCTATGCACTGTCAAGGGGCTGTGTGCCCTTGGCCAGAAACCAGCTGCATCACCACACAGTGTAGAGTGTAGATCTGTGTGTCTGACTGAGTTTTGATGGTTTGATTATAGAATCATTGTATTTATCTGTGAGGTGTTTTCATTTGGATGACATTGGCATCTGTTCCCCAGTTATGACATGGTGCACTATGGCCACTCCAACCAGCTGAGGCAGGCCAAGGCAATGGGAGAGTACCTCATAGTCGGGGTGCATACAGATGGTAAGAAGCACCAGTCTACACACACACACACACACGCACGCACTCGCACTCACACTCACACTCACACACCCTCCCCTCCCAACTGAAAACCTTTAAAGGGATATTTCACAAAATGTGTCACGTTTCAGCAGTCGTACCTCTATCTAAATGCATCTACAATTAAGCGACTCACCACTGCTGTCCCTGTCATCTGCTGTCGACACCACCATTCCCAGGTGTCGCGCTCCTCATTCACTTCCATTCCATTTTGGGGACCTAGTCTAAATATCATACTTCTGAAGTATAAACAAACTACTGCCGTTTCCAATTAAACAGACAGTTCTGAGTGAAAGGTACGTGTTTGTTTTGGCATTTGATGTGTCTTCTTCACCGATTTATTACCTTTGAAAAATAAAAGCTGATACGGTAGGTTTGTTGTAAGTTTGAGTGTGTTGTTTATCTTTGCCTTGCATGGAATGTATGGGGAGTGGTTCCCACGGTTACATGCTGTCTCGCTGGAAGAAATATTGCTCAAACACAGGCATTAAAGCGTTCCGTCTTGAGACGGATTTCCGTCAATTTGATTATATTTATATAATATTTTGATTTATATATATCTTTAAAAAAAAATTACATTTTTTTCAGTACTATTGGCAGTGGTAGTAGTCGTAATAGTAATCCAGTCTATTTTTTTATTTTCTAAAAAATAAACTAGTTCAACACCACTTTTGCTTAATTTCTTTGATGGCTCAAATGTATGCTCTAGTGCAGGGGTGGCCAACCAGTCAGAGACTAAGAGCCACAAAAATTACTGTGGTACCACAAAGAGCCACACCATATACCAGCGTTTCTCAACCTTTTTTTTCAGTCACGACACCCTTCATGTGTTTATAGGTCTCACCCTCTGGCCTCTGAAGTTGCTAATGTCTTTTTTATTTGGACCTCACAGGGTTAAAAGTACCCTGTGAGACCCACGGTTACAAAATTACAAAATCACTTTTAGCCATTTAAAAAAAGAATGTTTATTTAAAAAAATGTAAGCACATGTATAGTCAATTGGTCCTGTTGTTCAGCCTCACAATGCTATTTGATAGTAAATGTGTTTATATGTCCCACCCTCTGGCCTCTGAAGTTGCTAATGTCTTTTTAATTTGGGCCTCACAGGGTTAACCTCTTAAGCCCCAGATATACAGTAAAAGTGTATATTTTCAGCATTACGTTTGTTTACCAATTATTTTAACTTATTAGTGAAATATAAGATTATAGAAATCTCAGGGCATTGAGTCGGAAACCGGCGCATATTGACAGGAGGAAGTGGCACAGCCAAAAGTGAGTGTAGTCTTTTGAAGGAAGAGACTCAGGGCTTTCGAATTTCGAAAAACGACCCTACCCAGCTCACACCAGCCCCTGTCAATCATCTGACTTCTGGATTCACTTTTTTATTTCTCTTATTTTTTGGGATTATCTCCCACAAACCTGAACGTTATTGACATAAAACAGAACACAGTTAGTTCTTTCTGTGAACGTCTTGCAAAAAATGGTGTTGCAATACGATGAAAAATGGTGGAGAAATTTACATTATAAAAAAGATGGCAGAATTCAGTACTGTATCTACAAAATCTTCTGTTTAATCATCTTCCCTTTATTCATTTGCTTAGATTTTTCAGGTCTGGTCAATTTTAGCATGGTGTTATTTACAGTCGAAGATATATATATTTTTTTAAATAGAATTGATATTCTCCTTTGGTTCATTACAAGTTACTCAAGCCTAGTAACAGACACACTATTTCTGACACTGATCCATATATATCCCTAGACTAGAGTAGATTCAGATACCAAGAACATGCAAATGGACCATTTAAAAAAAAAGTGTAAATGTTTATTCTACGTCCTTATGGAATGAGTGACATAAAAAAAAATATATATATATATAATTTTTTTTTATGGATGAAAGAGCCGCACATTGACGGGCAAAGAGCCGCATGCGGCTCACGAGCCGCGGGTTGGCCACCCCTGCTCTAGTGTCTAGTCGATTTTGTGTTTTGAGCAAATTTTCTTACGGCTGTGGGTAGGGCGTTACACATTGTTGTGGCATAATTGCGAAACGTGTTTAGTCCCTTGTTTGTATGATAACTAACAAGCCTTTTAGTTCATGGTTCAAAGTAATGGGAAAAGGGTGCTAGCTCGCTATCAATCAGAAGCTAGCTACAAGACTTGCATTCACGCTCTCCAACACACAGCCTCCCTGCCTGGCACAACAACCACAACAGTAGGGTCTATAGTCACAGTCAGGACAGTAGGCTCCCTTAAAACGCTAACGCTATTACAAAAAATACAGTAGAGGTTAAAATAAAAATATGACTTGGCCTGAAAAAACGGGAGATTTTTTTTTTGCTTTAATCCCTGCAAACAACACCTTAATTGAGAAATAGTTCCTACTGGTAATTTGAAAATGGCTACATTAGCTTAAAAAAAAATATATATATATTACACAGAATAATATTGCTTGCTGTATCGTTTGTTTATACTTCAGAAGTATGATATTTAGACTTGGTCCCCCAAATGAAGTGAATGATGGGACTGACACCTGGGAGGACTGGTGGTGTTGACAGTGGAGGACAGGAAGAGGAGTGGTTGCTATATCCCTTTAAAAACCTTTATTCCAGACCATATGTGGTCCCTACCCCAGCTCAGGACCCTGGGACCACTACCCCTCCACCGCTACACCCCTGTACGCTGTAGTGTACACAAACACCAATGCACACTTTCTGATATTGATTTAATCCTGTGTAACATAGTTATCATTAGTGTACTTAGAGTTATTAGAGTCCAACAACGCCTGCTGGTCCAATTCTACACCGCCATAATTCAAAGCATCCTCACCTCATCCATCACACATCACGGTTCCACTGACAAACACACCAAACACAAACTCCAACGCATCACCAAGACAGCCTCAAAATAATTGGCTGCCCCCTCCCCTCTCTGGACTCCATCTACACCTCACGCACAGTCACCCGCTCTGGTAAAATAGTCAACGATCCCTCCCACCCAGCACACCACTTATTCCAGCGCATGCCCTCAGGTCGCTACAGGTCCATTTTAACCAGACACACACGCTTCACAAACAGTTTTTTCCCCACAGCAGTCCGAACAATAAACACCCTGGCCCGCCCCCCTTTGCACAGACGGGCAAGCATCCATCACTGACTGACACTGTTACATGTGACTGTCCTGTATGTATTTATGTATATATGTATTTATTGTGGGGATTGGGAGGTGGGAGGGGGGCGATTGATGTTTCATGTTGATGTCCCAGTGCTTAACAAACTGTACCGCAAACAATTACCACCAACCATCGTTGTGTGGCATTAAAGTATGTTGTATCTTGTATCTTGTACTTGGCATGCAAGGCTAATAATCACCTGATTTACTCCCTTCTTTCCACTGATCCTCCCCCCTCCTCCATCCAGCTGAGATTTCCAAACACAAGGGTCCTCCGGTATTCACACAGGCGGAGCGCTATAAGATGGTGCGGGCCATCAAGTGGGTGGATGAGATCGTGGAGGGAGCGCCCTACGTCACCACGCTGGAGACCCTGGACAAATACAACTGTGACTTCTGTGTACATGGAGGTAAATAATGAACGTGACTTCTGTGTACATGGAGGTAAATAATGAACGTGACTTCTGTGTACATGGAGGTAAATAATGAACGTGACTTCTGTGTACACGGAGGTAAATAATGAACACGCCTGGTGTTACTTCTGTGTACACAGAGGTAAATAATCGACATGCCCGATGGGACTTCTTTGTACACCGAGGTAAAGTATTAACACACCTGGTCTGACTTCTGTGTACACAGAGGTAAAGTATTAACACGTGTGGTCGTGTTACTTCTGTTTGTACACAGAGGTAAATAATCGACATGCCCGATGTGACTTCTTTGTACAGAGAGGTTAATAATCAACACGCCGCGGCCTGTTGTGACTTCTGTGTACATGGAAGAATGGGGATTATTATCCATGGGAACCAACCAGTGGCGGCTGCTGACCAAATTTTTTGGTGAAGCAAAAATTATATTTTTAAAACATCCCCCACTGTGTGTGTCAGTGGTCAGTGGACACAGAAGAAAACATATTAACATTAGGTGACGGCGCACCTGACCAGTCACAGATGCAAAACATTACATATTCGGTGACGGCGCACCTGACCAGACACGGATGCAAAAAATTACATATTCGGTGACGGCGCACCTGACCAGACGGATGAAAACATATTAGGTGACTCGTGACGGCACACCTAACCAGACACAGATGAAAACATATTAGGTGACAGCGCACCTGACCAGATGAAAACATATTAGGTGACAGCGCACCTGACCAGATGAAAACATATTGGGTGAAGGTGACAAGGAAAAGGACAGATGAAATTACCTACCTGGGTTCCATCCTAGAGGCAAATCTTTCCTGTGACAAAATGGCATCCAATGTAATAAAACGAAGTCAACCAACAAACTAGATTCCTGTACCGGATCTCCTCTCTGGTAAACAAGAATACCTTGAAGACTCTTAACAGGAGCACTCATTCAAGGGTACTACGACTATGCTTGCACCTCATGGTACCAAAGCACCTCAAAGGCACTAAAAACAAGATTACAAACATCACAAAACAAACTGGTCAGACTACTGCTTGACCTTACTCCTAAAACCCACCTCACCCCTGCCCATTTTGACAACCTAGGATGGCTTAGAGTAGACGACAGAGTACAGCAACTTGCAATGGGCCTGGTCTACAAGATACACTACACCACTAAGATACCCATGTGCATGTCGAAATACTTCCCAAAGGTCAGTGAATACCACGACCACAACACCAGAGGGAGTTCCACAAATCAACCCAGATTCGTGGAACAATGTGGAACGCCCTACCCACAGCCGTAAAATAGTTTGGGATGGTGGCCCGTAGCACACAGTGGGGGTGTGTGTTTAGCCCCCTGGCTGTCTCCATGTGGTTGTTATTTTATTTCTTATGAAGGAATTCTCAGCCCCCATGTCTACCCCCACCACCTCCTAATAGACAGTCTCCTCCCCACCGCATGTATATATTCCCTCCCCGCCGTATGTATATTTCTCTCCCACCCACCCACCCCCTCCTAATGTACAGTCCCCTCCCCATCATATGTATATACTCTGTCAGGATCTAGGGGTAACAGTACTGTATATTTGAATACCGTTTATGTCACAAATGTATCAGTACTAAATACCTATATGTCCCTATGCCATAAATGTCATGTATGTTGTGTATGTCATAAATGTCTATATGAATTGAAAATGGGGGACCCTGATGGAAACAAGACAAACGTCTTTCTCAGGTCTGCATCCCCTTAACAATTGTATGTATTGAGCCGTACTGTATTGTACCCATTCTGCAATCTGTTAAATAAAGTTTTCATTCATTCATTCATTCATTCCCCCGATGGCTGGGGTTAGGGTGGGGGGAAGGATGGAGGATGAGGGGAAAACGAGGGTAAAGGCAGGGGAAGGGTGCAGGAGGGGTGGAGGGAGAAGACAGGCCTTTGAGTTGAATGTTCTGTATGCGATGAATGAATGAATGAAAACTTTATTTACCAGATTGCAGAATGGGTACAAGTACAACACAGTATGGCTCAATACACACAATTGTTAAGGGGTGCAGACCAGAGAAAGACGTTTGTTTTGTTTACATCAGGGTCCCCCATTTTCAATTCATAGTGACATTTATGACATACACAACATACATGACATGACATTTATGGCATAGGGACATACATGACATACAGGTATATAGTTAAAAAAAAGCATGCAATACGTACAGATATGATGTCTATGGTGGACCAATCAATCAATCAAACTTTATTTGTATAGCACATTTCATACAATAAGTGCAACTTCACAGAAAATAATTGCAAAGAATAATTCAAATAATTAAAAAGGCAAGAAACAAAGACATAATAATACAACTAAAAAGGTGTGTCTTGATTTCTTTAAAAAAAATTCCACAGATTCAGAAACCTGTAGGTCCTCCGATGTACATTTAAACTGGCCTGACTCGGTTACAAACTGGTTTTCAGCAGGTTCCTGTTCTGCAACACATGAAACAATAATTAATATACAAAATAAATAGTCAGTTGCAGTACATACAATCATACAATCCTGACAAAAATATTAGCCATTCCAAAGGCTATAGGACCATACTAGTTAAAAGCTGCTTCTCCATGCCTTGTTGTTCTAGCCTGTGGAACAGTTAGGAGACCAGTGTCGGAGGATCTAAGGGCTCTGCCGGGCACATACCTAAAAAAAGCATTTCAAATAAATTAGCCACTTAGTGATTTTAAAACCAATAAAAAGGATCTTAAAACCGATTCTAAAACTAACCGACAACCAACGCAGAGACTTTATTTTTATGTGATTGTTTATGTTTACCAGATGACATCACGTTGACGGTCGACGGCAAGGACACGTACGCAGAGGTGAAGCGCGAGGAGCGCTACCGGGAGTGTCGGCGCACACAGGGGGTCTCCACCACCGACCTGGTGGGACGCATGCTGCTCATGACCAAAACTCATCACAGCAACATTGTGAGTCTGTGTCATTGACCTGCCCCATGGATGTATATGCAGGGTATTAAAATGTCTTAAATTCATAATTCTCAATTTAAGAAGGTATACATTTTTTTTTAAATTGAATTTGCAGAGGTATACAAATTTTGGGGGACGGGCTGTCAGGAGATGAAATCATATTAAATGTTTTTTTTTATTCAAGTGGTTGTTTTTTGCGGGGTTACTGGAGCTTGGTGCGTCTGGCGAGAGCTTGTATGGAACACTGTTAAAAAAAGAAATTGCTAGTATGGTCATAAAAAAATTATTAAATATTGCTCTAAGTGGTATTAAAAAGGTCTTAAAAAAGTCATAGATTTAACTTGTTAACTTGCAGATACCTGATATTTGTTCTAGGCATCATCAGTCTAATGTTGTCTGTCTCTCTTCTCTCTTCACTTTCTGCAGGATAACTCAGACTACCAGCAACACACAGACAACTTTGGGAAGGTGAATATTATGGCTCTTAATTCTAATACCACTCAGTTATACACTGTACATGCCCTTTGAATTAGTTTTTAGATAAAAAAATATCTAGGAGAATTGGGCCTGAAAATTATGTAGAGATCTTCACGCAGTACTTTGACTTGTCCTCGGGGGGGCACTACGTCTCTTGTTGTCAAAAATCAAATGTCTGTTCAAAGTCAAATTCCAAGTACACAGTGATTGGTGATTCTGCTTATACGTGTCGGTAGTAATTCAGTGTTTTTATGTGCCTCAGGGTCCTAAAGGACACAGTCCCTGGACAGGAGTGTCTCAGTTCCTCCAGACGTCTCAGAAGATCATCCAGTTTGCCTCTGGGAAGGAGCCCCAGGCTGGAGACACCATCATCTATGTGGCCGGAGCCTTCGACCTCTTCCGTATCCTTCCTACCAGACTGCGATACAAGGACTTCAGTTAATTTTTTTTTATCTACTTTTTCTCCCCATTTTCTATTTTTCTCCCTTCCCCAATTTCGTATTGTCCAATTCTACCCTGTCTCGAACGCTGTTAGGCCATGCCTCCCACAAGCCGGCTGCAATGTGGACGAAGCCTTGCATCACGTGTCCCCTCCGGTACTCGAGGAGGCAGCCGTCGCATCTTTTCACCTGCACAGCGCGATCTCTCAGCGGCGAGGGTCTGCGTGGGAGGGACACACCGCCCCCGTCGCTTCCTGATTCTACTGCGCAGGCACACCAACCGACTTGTAGGAGTCGCTGTCCACAACGTCCGATCCCCACCCACCAGCTTCCCACCCCCTAATACTGCCAATTCTATTAGTATGAACGACCAGCCAAGCTGGTAGCAACGCCGAGAGCTGGGCTCGAACCCAGCATCTCCTGCGTTGGTGGCGAGCGCCTTGCCCAATGCGCCACCTAGCCGCCCCGACTTCAGTTACATCTGAGATACAAATGACTTCAGTTACATCTGAGATACAAATGACTTCAGTTACATCTGAGATACAAATGACTTCAGTTACATCTGAGATACAAATGACTTCAGTTACATCTGAGATACAAATGACCGGTTACATCTGAGATACAAATGACTTCGGTTACATCTGAGATACAAGGACTTCAGTTACATCTGAGATACAAGGACTTCAGTTACATCTGAGATACAAGGACTTCAGTTACATCTGAGATACAAATGACTTCAGTTACATCTGAGATACAAGGACTTCAGTTACATCTGAGATACAAGGACTTCAGTTACAACTGAGATACAAATTACTTCAGTTACATCTGAGATACCATGACTTCAGTTACATCTGAGATACAAGAACTTTAGTTACAAAGCAAGCAGGTTGGGACTGATTCACTTTCAATTCAATAAATAATTTTTTTTTACTTGCTGATAATGTAACATTCATTCTCTTTTTTTTATTTTATTTTTTTTTATCCACTTTTTCTCCCATTTTCTATATTTTTCTCCCATCCCAATTTCGTATCATCCAATTCAACCCTCCCCTGTCACGAACGCTGTTTCTTGCCTCCCACAAGCCGGCTGCAATGTGGACTAAGTCATACATAGCACAAGTCCCCTCCGGTACTTGAGGTAACAGCAGTCGCATCTTTTCACCTGCGCAGCTCGATCTCTCAGTGGCGAGGAGTAACGCGTGGGAGGCTCACGCTGCCCCCGACACTTCCTGATTCTACTGCGCAGGCGCACCAACCGACCTGTAGGAGTCGCTGTCCACAACGCCCGATCCCCACCCATCAGTTTCCCACCCCCTAATACGGCCAATGTGTATTAGTATGAACGACCAGCTAAACTGAAAGCAATGTGGAGCGTCTAAACATTCGTGGCTCATATGATTGTCAATAGGTTGGATAATAATAATAAATGTTCATGCCAAAGGTTTTTCGGTTTTGGATTTTTAAAGAAAATCTACTTCCTGAATGAATGTGGAAGTGTGTTGTTGTTGTTGCCTTGACGACAGACTCCTGCCAGACATCGGACATGTTGATTTCCTAGAGACGGTCTACAAGCAGGCAGAGAGGCCGTATGTCATCGTCGGCCTGCACTTTGACCAGGTAGACATGCACACACAAACACACGACATTACAATCTAAGGGGGGGGTGAAAGCTTCACCTCCTAAGGGAAACATGTGGAACCTGTTTAACCCATGTGTAGTTGAGACTTCAGGGATGCTAGTTGTGCTTGTCATGAGGGCCCATGTTTTTTAAGGGTGCGTTTTTTCTTGTCTTCGCTCCTCCAGGAAGTGAATCGCTACAAGGGGAAGAACTACCCCATCATGAATGTCCATGAGAGGACCTTGAGTGTCCTGGCTTGCAGGGTGAGTACCCTCTCACTCACACACACACACATTTTAATACTTTATTTGGTTCCACAAATTATATTACATAAACAGGGAATCAAATGTATCTGGGCCAAGCAGCACTGAACACTTAAGGGTACACATAGCACCTCCTTCTCCACGTGGCTAAGCTGCCAATAATAGCTGAGACAGAGCAATATTTGGCAATTTGTTTGGCTTTTCTTTTAGACATTGCAGCAATTCTCAGACCGGTCATGGTGCATTTGTGTACATGGCCAAGACTTCCGAACACAAGTACACTATATCTACACCTATACCCAAGGTCAGCCATCACACTGAGCAGTGGTTGGTATTTGATATACTTGTCCCGGAAGGCCCGGTCCATGTACAAATCAAAGGTACAGCCTACTTCTATGACCAGCACCTCTCCGTGGCTGGTGTCAACAAAAACAACGTCCGGTGTATTTCGTATGTTAGCAAAAACATCGTCGGTAAGGCCAAACCACTCTGGTTTCACTCTGGCATGTTTGTACATTGCTGCACTAGATGGTGATATGTTCTGTACCACATCAGACACAATGTCCACAATACGGTCATGACGAGCGATGTACAGGTGTTTGTATGCATTACATCCGTTTATTATGTGTGCAATGGATTCTAGGTGTTGTGAATCCTGATGGTTTAAACAGAATGGACTGTGAGTTTGAGGATACCAAGTGGACAGATTGTATTGAGTGGGTAATACCTGCAGTCTTGCTTTGATGGTAAATTTTAAAACATCCTCACCAACAGCGGCGTTCTTATACACTGAGTGTGAGACTGAGTGGTCAGCAAACTCCAAACAAGCTAGCTTTCCCTGTAGTCTGCGTCCACACCAGTGCTGCCATATCTCAGACTGCTTCATGCTAAGCAGAACCCTCCTTGCAGAGTCTCTGTGCAGTTCGACAGTCTCTTCCTGCGGTGTTGTGATGTTGGCCTTCACAACCACACAGGGGTCTGTGATAAGTTCATCAGAGACAGGGACTTCAGTCTGTGTGTTGGTGGGTCTTGTCCATTTCAGCTGAACTCCAGTCTGGTTGCAGAGGTCATTGAGATCTGGCCAGTCAGACCAGACCCCGAAGCCCTTGGCCCGAGATTCCAGTTTCCCCAGAGTCTTTCTTCCTGAAGCAGAGGAAGTTATTCTGGTCTGCGGTGGCCAGGGGGATCTTCCTTCTGCGTAGATCCAGCAGGAGAGAGGCCCTGGCCATTTCTCTGACGGTGACATCATCATTGTTAAGCATGTGGAGCAGGTGGGTTAGCCTGGTGGCTATGTAGGTCCACTCGACATTGGGGACTCCCAGCCCTCCCTCTCCACATGGGAGAAAGATCATGCCCCGTGTGGAGTGTGTGTTGAGGCCTACCCACTTTCTGACCAGCTGAACAGTTTTGTTTGTCATTTCTCTCAGTGCCTTGAGAGGGATGTGTACATTGGCAAAAAGGTGTTGGATTTTAGCCAGAGCCACCTCTCTCACAGCCTGGAACTTCATGATGACGGGGAGGGGGGACAGGTCAATCAGGTGTAGACGATGGAGAAACTCTGTAGTGAGCTCCTCGACCTGCTCCCCCCACTCTCCAGCGATGTTAAACCTGTGGCCAAGGTATGGGTAGGTCTCATTACGGGAATACACCTTGATGGGTTGGCCCATTACAAGAAAGGAGGGGGGCTTGTCGTTCTTGGCCTTATACCAGCGGTTGCCTCCACTGCGGCACTCATGGAGTACGGCGCACTTGGCTTGCTTCACCTCCAGCCCTGACCACTGGAGGAACTCATCAGTGCGTGCCAGCATGTTAATGATGACATCTTCCTGTCGTGATGACACCTGCACGTCGTCCGCGTATCCCTGAACACACACACACACACACACACACACACACACACACACACACACACACACACACACACACACACACACACACACACACACACACACAGGGTGTGGTTTGCTGGGGGGACCTCTGCTTTTCACATCTCTACCTCTGGTCATTAATTTCCATCACCAGTGGAGATGTGATGTATCCCTCCTTCTTTCTTGCATTGAATTGCATGAATTTCTCCAAATGGCCAGCTGCCTACACACCAGCGCCTCCCTGCTTGCTAGTGCCTCCTCTCGCTGGGACAATGAACTGCTGGCTGCTGTGAGCTGTGTTGTTGGCAGCAGTTCAAGTAACTACAGCCTGGCACTGGTCTCTGCTCTACGGCTGAATATGCTCTCTGACCAGTGTGTGAAGGGACCAGAGAATTTGATGCAGTGTGGATCTTGTGAAGAGCGAAATTCAAGTCATGTCAGGAGTTTTATAAACATCCTCTTCGTCAGAAGGCTCTAAGCAGCGTGGTCTAGCAAGAAATATGAATTCTTCAAACGGCCTATCCTGCACTCTCCATGGTGCTGCACACTGCTTTACCAAACTGTGCTTTGGGAGAGGTAACAACTATGACGACATATTATTTTTTTATTTATTTTTTTCCTCTTTTATCTCCGCCTGATTTTCTGTGCTTTTCCTCCCATCCGAATGTAGTCGTTATGCCAATTCCCCCCTCCCCTACCTGGTTGTTGTGCGCATGTGCCCTCTACTGGTCGGTCAAGGGAGCCCTGAGGTCTACCACATGCTTCCTCCAACACATGCAGAGACAGCCAGTGGCTCTCTTTTCACCTGACAGCGCGGACTCTCATTGGTGAAGTGTAACGCGTGGGAGGTCACACTGCCTTCACCACTTCCTGTCTTTTGCTGTGCAGGCGCCCTGACCTGACCTGTAGGAGTCGCTGTCCACAATGCCAGATTACCACCCCATCGACTTCCCTCCCGCTAACTCAGCTAAACGAGTTAGTATGACGGCTGGCCCAAGCCGGAGGCAATGCTGACACCCGGATTTGAGACCGGAGTCTCTCGCATTGGTGACGAGCGCAATCTCCACTGCGCCACCCAGCCGCCCCTATGAAGACATATTCTATATCAGCCTACAGTTTATGTTCTGTTCTGCATGATCAAATGTTTTATACATCATATAAACCTTATTCTTACATATAGTATTCAGTATTACTTTACTGTCCCGCAAAATCGGCGTGCTGTCCTGTATTTGAAGATGAAAAGGGAGCAGCAAACCATTGCATCATATTTTCATGATATTTCATCTGTTTGAAAGTAAAACATGGCCTGTTGGAAACATTCATTCAGTCTCTTTGCAAGTGCTTGAGGACAAATCCCCCCCATTTAGAAAAATGAAAACAAACAAACTAAACAGAAAACGACCTTCTGTTGCATCGTTTTTATGAGATGTGTGAGTTTTATATGGATAAAGTTTTTTGGCCTACATAAAAAACAAAAGACGCTTCACAAATGGCACCCTGCACACACAGGTTGTTATCCTCACATGGACAGTTGAATGTATTTCTGCCAGACAGGCACACACACACCAGTGCTGGCTGCCTGAACCTGGCTCTCTCCCTTCCATTCACCGGTAACCATCTGCCCACCAGCTACATGTCCAGAACAGTGACACTCTGTGCCCCAGTCTGTATTAAGAGTGTGTGTGTGAGTGAGCGAGCGAAATAGAACCAATCTCAGAGCACATTAGGGTATTGGGGTCCATATTTAAAATCGTATTTCTAAATTGCATATGAAACAATGAACAATGTGACAATTTTAGTCGTTTCATGCTGACAGGACCTACCAAAGCAGAGGCGTGAGTGTTGTAGTTGTTTCATGCTGACAGGACCTACCAAAGCAGAGGCGTGAGTGTTGTAGTTGTTTCATGCTGACAGGACCTACCAAAGCAGAGGCGTGACTGTTGTAGTTGTTTCATGCTGACAGGACCTACCAAAGCAGAGGCGTGAGTGTTATAGTTGTTTCATGCTGACAGGACCTACCAAAGCAGCCATGTGACCGTTTTAGTTGTTTCATGCTGACAGGACGCGTCTCTACAATTCGTAGCCGCATTTCTGCAGACCCCTCTCTGATTGGTTGAACTCTATTTTTGCAGACCCCTCCCATTTCTGCAGACCCCTCTCTGATTGGTTGAGCGAAGCCCCTCTCTGATTGGCCCCCCGCATGAGCCGAGACAGGCTCCTCTAGCCAGGAGTCGAAACTCCGTTAACTCCAGAGAGAGAGGCTGAACGCAATTTATACGCATGGAAGTATTGATTACGCCATAACGAATCATTAAAAAAATATACCGTTAACTGGAATATGTTGTGTGTGCCTTTACACATGTTGGATAGGATTATGTAATTGGTTTGTATAGCGTCGCGTATAACGTTATTTCGCGTGACTTCACGGTTTATTCACATTTCACAACACAGCCAGCGGCCAACTTGTTTACACTCCCCACTTACTGTACAATGTAACATTTAGATTAACCCAGTTGTCTATCTGTATGTCATATGTTACGATGAATTGAAAATGGGGGACCCTGATGTAAACAAGACGAAAGTCTTTCTCTGGGGTCTGCATTCCCTTAACAATTGTATGTATTGAGCTGTACTGTGTACTGTATACCCATTCTGCAATCTGTTAATAAAGTTTTCAATCAATTCAATCAATCAATAACTAGACAGTTACAATATAACATTTAGATTAATTAACCCAGTTAATGCCTTAAGAGAGAGAGGCTGGTGGTCAAGTCAAGAGTTATTTGTCACAAGTTGTTTATTAGCCTAGACATTTTCAATTCATCATCTTGTTTACATCAGGGTCCCCCATGTTCAATTCATGATAACATATATGACATACAGGTAGACAGATGGACAGTACTGCTACATTTAGACATTTATGACATACCAGATTTTGAACTTGTGGTAGGCCTAGACATTTTCAATTCATCGTCTTGTTTACATCAGGGTCCCCCATGTTCAATTCATGATAACATATATGACATACAGGTAGACAGATGGACAGTACTGCTACATCTAGACATTTATGACATACCAGATTTTGAACTTGTGGTAGGCCTAGACATTTTCAATTCATCGTCTTGTTTACATCAGGGTCCCCCATGTTCAATTCATGATAACATATATGACATACAGGTAGACAGATGGACAGTACTGCTACATCTAGACATTTATGACATACCAGATTTTGAACTTGTGGTAGGCCTAGACATTTTCAATTCATCGTCTTGTTTACATCAGGGTCCCCCATGTTCAATTCATGATAACATATATGACATATATGTATGGGCCACTCTCCAGGTGACCTGCATCGACCTTGCCCACACCAGGATCTCCTCCTCAGACTGGTGAGTCATTCGCACAGTGGCCTCAAAAGAGGTATGGTCAACGCAGGTCCAGGATGGGTTCACCGCACGTCTGTACGTGCAGACATGATATGTGTAACCCTTCGGTAAAAGTCCTTCAACACACAAGCAACAAGATGTTATTTTTTTGAAAGCCAGTAAATACTGACAAAAAAAAGCATAGACACTTAGAAGAAGCAATGTATAGTCCCCCCCACCCACCCAACCTCCTCCAATGTACAGTTTCTACGTCAAATGTATAGCCTTTCTTTTCTGGACTCTTTTTGTATCACAAACAGTACTGTATTTGTAAATCTGGTATGTCATAAATGTCTAGATGTAGCAGTACTGTCTATCTGTCTACCTGTATGTCATATATGTTATCATGAATTGAACATGGGGGACCCTGATGTAAACAAGACGATGAATTGAAAATGTCTAGGCCTACCACAAGTTCAAAATCTGGTATGTCATAAATGTCTAGATGTAGCAGTACTGTCCATCTGTCTACCTGTATGTCATATATGTTATCATGAATTGAACATGGGGGACCCTGATGTAAACACGACGATGAATTGTGAAATGTGAATAAACCGTGAAGTCACGCGAAATAACGTTATACGCGACGCTATACAAACCAATTACATAATCCTATCCAACATGTGTAAAGGCACACACAACATATTCCAGTTAACGGTATATATCTTTTAATGATTCGTTATGGCGTAATCAATACTTCCATGCGTATAAATTGCGTTCAGCCTCTCTCTCTGGAGTTAACGGAGTTTCGACTCCTGGCTAGAGGAGCCTGTCTCGGCTCATGCGGGGGGCCAATCAGAGAGGGGCTTCGCTCAACCAATCAGAGAGGGGTCTGCAGAAATGGGAGGGGTCTGCAAAATGGAGTTCAACCAATCAGAGAGGGGTCTGCAGAAATGCGGCTACGAATTGTAGAGACGCTGACAGGACCTACCAAAGCAGCCATGTGACCGTTTTAGTTGCTGGGGAGACAGGGTCACAAAGGTCATGCAACTTTATCATTAAGTCAATGGAACATGACTTGTATTCCTAATTTCTTTGTTGAATAACTTTTGATTAGCCGGTCATATTGTAATGAGAGTTGCAGGACTGGCGGAGGGAGATTGAACTTGATCGGCTCCATAATATAGGCGCATAGCCGCATACTGACATTTTGTGCTTAAAGCTATTTGTAATTAGAGTACTTTTAATGGCACACACACACACACACACACACACACACACCAGGAAATACTTTTAACATTACATGCTTTTAGAAGAGTGGAGAGAGAGACACAGACGTGATTATTAGAACTGAATGGAATTACTTGACAGGTCAAATGTTATAAACAACTCACCATCCCTGTTCCTATATGATTAATTTACCCTGAAATGTTTTACAGGTTATGGTTTAGATGTTTCAGCCTTTGAATAAAATAGCTAAATTAAAAATAATTATTCAAATGATTATAGGCCAAGTTTATCTCTCTCTAACTCACTCTCTCACACACACACACACACACTTTGAGCCACTACACTGCAAGACATTTAATTAATGTTTAATTAAAGTTCAATGTATGCATCAGTCATTATGTTTCTTCAGATGGATTCATGTCATTGTGGATGTGCCACAGGATAGAAATGCCCATCCTGTTTGCAATATAGGACTTTGATTTCAGTAACTGGTTGTTTCATTTACTACACGCTATTGAAAAGGGAGGCAGTGGGCTGAGAGCAGGAGGAGTGGGAGGAGCAGAAGGAGTTGGGAGCAGAAGGAGGTGGGAGGAGCAGGAGGAGGGAGCAATAGGAGGAGCAGGAGCTGGTGGGAGGAGCAGGAGCTAGCGAGACAAAAGTCTGGTGTGGCAGCTGGAGTTCTTTCAACCCCCACAGCATCTACACCAGAATGAAGCTTAGAACCTGTAGTTTTTAGCTGTATGCGTTTGTTAAAATATTGATTGATTGAATATTGATAATAATATTGAAAAAACACAATTATGTTTTACCTTGTGTTTCAGTCAATATTCATCCGTTTAAGACAGGTCTTGGCTATCAAATTAACAGAACACCCAGTCCAGATTTTTACGGTAACAGTTGCCACCAAGGCAAATAGAAGACGCAGTTTTTGTGACTCGTGCCCAAACAAAAATCCCACAGAACTCAACATTCTGCAGGCTACTCACTGAATATTTGAGCTGTCAAATCAGACACAGACATCACATTTTGACATGACAAACACGTTTTGATGTAAAACTCTCACAGGTAGTAGCAAATTACCTGTTTAACTTTGAATTACCATGCAAGTCCTATTTTCACATAATTTTTATAGAGCCTCCAAATTTTGTTACGTGACCTAACTCCCGAACATGAAACGGTATGAAAACCACACATTACAGTGATTACACAATCTCAAAACCATTCGATGTCTTTGCTGTGCCAGCACTTTTACCCAATGGCTGACTAACAGCCACACAAGGTTAGCCAGAGCTAAACCACAACACGGCTGGTGACCAATACATTGACCCTACCTCAGCCTCTCTTGAATGTTTGATGTAGAATCAGATTATGTGGAAAGGTCCCAACTGTTACCATTCCTCTGATCTTCCTAACTCCATCGTCTCTCTCTCTCTCTCTCTCTCTCTCTCTCTCTCTCTCTCTCTCTCTCTCTCTCTCTCTCTCTCTCTCTCTCTCTCTCTCTCTCTCTCTCTCTCTCTCTCTCTCTCTCTCTCTCTCTCTCTAACTCTCCCTCTCTCTCTAACTCTCCCTCTCTAACTCTCATTCTCCTTTCACTCTCTAACTCTCTCTCTCTCCTCTTTATCTCTCTAACTCTCTCTCTCTCTAGTATGTGTCAGAGGTGGTGATTGGTGCTCCATACGCAGTGGGAAAAGACCTCCTGGATCATTTTAAGGTGAGGTGTTTTTTTGTCATTGTTTTCTTTTGTCTTTGTTTCTCTCTGATCACGGTGAATGTGATATATGATGATGTCGCAGGATTAACGAGTGCTAGAATAGGTACCATTTTAAGAAGAAAAAGGTGGAGAGTAGAAATTACTTATTTAATAATGTATCTGCGGTAAAGGAGATTAGAAGGATAATAGATAAAAAGAAAAGGTCAGTGACTGGGAGGATGGACTGACCTGTCAGGTAATATGCCAAGTAATTTAGAAACTGCCTGCTCTATGAGAGCCTCTCATGTAGAGTGTACATGTATGCATGTGTGTGCGTGTCTATGTGTGTGTGCGTGTAAGAAAGTGAAAGCCTGGGGCGTCTGCCAGATTGGGGTTCTTTAGTGACAGACCTCTCCACTAGATATAAAGCAGACTGTAAGTCTTTCATTCACATCTCCTATAATATGCTAGTGTGTGTGTCTAACCTGGTGTGTGTGTGTGTGTTTACACAGGTGGACCTGGTGTGTCATGGGAAGACGGAGGTGCTCCCTGACAAGGACGGCTCAGACCCCTACGCTGTGAGTAGACTTCAAAATAAGAATAAAAGTCATGGGTGAAAAGGTACACAGGGTTCCCCACTGAGGGGAACATCATAAATCATCTGGTAAAGTCATGGGATGTCCGGGAATTTATAGATCGGTCTCTTTGCTGGAAATCTACCAGAATATACTTCCCAGCCTGTTTCACATACATTCGTTGCATTGAGTCGTGGATGAAGCTCTTACAGGGATCGGCAGGTATACGCATAATACTGTGCATTAACACTGTGCATTAACACTGTGCATTAACACTGTGCATTAACACTGTGTATTAACACTGTGCATGAACAGGTAGATGTATAACACACTGCATTAACACTGTGCATTAACACTGCATTAACACTGTGCATTACCACTGTGCATTAACGGGTAGATGCATAACACTGTGCATTAACACTGTGCATTAACACATTGGGTGCCACGCCCCTTCCGGGATACGGCTATGCGGTGCCAAGCATTAACCTAATAGAGTCCGTCACCTTGTTTGTAGAGCTATAATAAACTATATTTTATATTATAGCTATGATACAGTAATATGGTCGTTTGACACTGAGTTTCTTCCGGTCAAGATGCAAAAAAGAAATAATTTTTTCATCCATACATTCCAGTTTTATACCGTGGTGTAGGGGTGTAACGGTACGTGTATTCGTCCCGCAAATTTACGGTACGGACGTCACGGTGCGGTATGAGCAGCCATACGGCGAATACGCCCCACAGTGCACACACACGAGTCATGCATGCAGGCACTCGCGAGGTCCGTGCGAGAACAGCGCGCGTGGCCGGGCACACCGACTCAGACTTCAGAGCGGCGAAAGTGCACGGAGAAAGGCACATACATTGGAACAGCTGCAGGGTCATTATTACAGTTTTACAGTTTTCTTTCGTTTTCTTGTGTGCCCAATAACGTTAACCAAATGAAACCAATGGAAAGAAACTCACACGCGTCGCCGGCACACGCGCGCGCGCCAACAAACGCATCAACATTCTCCCCCGCCGGACTCACAGGCACAGCTCATCATCAAATAAGAAAAAGAAACATACTTTTCCGGACAGATCATCTGAGCTCCACTGTCTTTAAATCCAAATAATCCTCTGCCATTGTTGTAATATGTCATCTGTTCTCTAGTTCAGTCTCGTTAAATTCTCTTTAGAAGTGAAACCGAAACTTAGCAAGGATAAGTTGTTAAAGGGGCAGTAGGCAAGTGGATGCCTGAACACAGAATGACACCATTATCACTGACTACCACGGCAAGCCTATAGAAAATTATTCTATTTAATAATAATAATTATAATAATCATCATAAATATTAATTTAATTAATTAATTTTTTTATTAATTTAATTTAATAAGTATATTAAAATGATTGTTATTTAAAAAGAAAAAATGCTGTTGTACCGAACTCGTACCGAACCGTGACCTCAATACCAAGGTACGTACCGAACCGTGGCTTCTGTGTACCGTTACACCCCTACCGTGGTGAATATAAGTATAGTTATAGCGTGGTCTAGGGTAATTCCCAAAAGGCTACATAATAGCCTTTAGCGTGTATTCTACTAAAAGCGTTTTCTGATGCTCTGATCGTCACCAACGGAATACGTTACACACACACATTACACACACACGCTCCGATCGCAATGAAGGCATTTTTGGATCAATGCAAGATTGATACCATAATATAGCCCTTACCTTGACTAGGATCTGCCCCAAAAAGAATATTCCAATGATCTGATCACCATTCCAAGTATTGATGTCGATCGTGTTGCCAACATAATCCACCAAAGAACATGAACCGGGAGACTTTAGATTGACACACACGCTAAGCCACATAGTTTCAAAGGAAGTGCAATACCGGCCGCAAGGCGGCAGGCGGCGGTATTGGAATTTTGCGATTCCAGACCCATTCCCAATGATAACACAGGGCTCCCTGGATCGATTATGAATGGAAATATCGAATAAAATAAATAACGACCCAGAAACGTGTAAAGCAGTGAATGGCACTGAATGTGTTAACAGGTAGACTCATAACACTGTGCATTAACAGGTAGACGCATAACACTGTGCATTAACAAGTAGACGAATAACACTGTGCATTAACACCGTGCATTAACAGGTAGACACATAACACTGTGCATTAACACTGTGCATTAACACCTAGACACATAACACTGTGCATTAACACCGTGCATTAACACCTAGACACATAACACTGTGCATTAACACCGTGCATTAACACCTAGACACATAACACTGTGCATTAACACCGTGCATTAACACCTAGACACATAACACTGTGCATTAACACTTTGAGTGCCACGCCGGGTTTTCCTTTTTACCCCCTTGATGCCACGGTCCACTTCAATGTTAACGTTAATATCGCCTAATCTATGTTTTAAATTATGGCTATGTGTCTAATCTGCCCGTCGCTTATCAAAGAACACTTTTCCAGTCAGTGCTGTCAAGGCAGATTGGTTTTTTATCGCTTCATTTCCGTTTCAGAGCATTTTGAAAAGCACTCGTTTTGAAATAAAAAACAGTTCATTCTAGACCATTCTGTGATAATCGTCTTTTACTGGAATACGGTATTCCAGAACGTTGATATTCGTCGGCCTATTTATGAATCGTTTTCAAATAAACGCTAGATGATCAATATTATACGTGCACGCAAGCACATTCGCGCCGCGCACGGATAATCGCCGTGTTCATTTCCTCTTGGACTTTTCCAGTGAAACCGAAAGAGCCCATTTCACAAAACAGCCTATATCTTCATCAAAATTATTCTGATTATCCTAACACTGATAACATAGATTCCTTACCTGACATCAGATGGTATCCAACTGGTATATTCCAATTCCTGATCACCATTCGAAAAAATCGATAAGTGTATGGATCCAACGTGATACAGTAGTACACATGATTCCGCGGGGCTGAGAGGCTCCAGAATGAACTGTGGTAACCCCGGCTGGATCAGTGGACTGGAAAATGTGGAGTACCGGATTTTTTTCCCCATCCATTTTCATTGAGTCCATTCCAAAATCCCTTATGTCATCTGGGAGACGATAGGGGGGCGCTTTTTTCCACATATGATCGCCGGCGGTGCTCGGGTATACTCGGGTAGGCTCGCGTGATGCAATATGATTTCAGATCGCTAAAAAAAAATTAAATAAAAAATTCAGAGAAATCTCGTGAGTGGCTTTCAACATAACTATCGGAAACCCGAGATATCTCGTGTGTGGCAGTGAAAGTGTTAACAGGTAGACACATAACACTGTGCATTAACAGGTAGACGCATAACACTGTGCATTAACACAGTGCATTAACACCTAGACACATAACACTGTGCATTAACACTGTGCATTAACAGGTAGACACATAACACAGTGCATTAACACCGTGCACGCATATTCATCAACCCAGTGGCTTTCGTTTGTGCTCAAAATATTTCTGTGTAACAGTGAGACCCATTCATTCTAAATGAGAATTGCAGCTGCAAGCTCCAGATGAAATCGTAGCAGAGGGACTTGAGGCCGATTTTATGCTAAATCAGCTGAATGTAGGGAGAGGGACATACGCTGGTTGTGGAAACTCCCTACTTCACCTTTCATGGTTATTCCATTTCTCTGGTCGGCGGAACAGAGAGGGAGAGGAGAGACTGTTGCGTTCTAGTCGTCACTCATTCAATGTGGACCCGTACAGAACAGGGATGGGCACGAGTAATATTTTACCAGATTGACTACTCGCATGGATTACTCGAGTAGTGATTGAGTAATTGTTTAGGGGCAGAAGCAATAACATGATAGTCACACACACAGAGTCACACACACACACACACACACACACACACACACACACACACACACACATGCTACCGATTTTATTATGCACAGCAATACACCTGATGTTTAATGCTTATTCAGTCAAAACAGTCAGTTACCATTTGCAATAATTGCATTAACTCCACTCGGTCTGCCGCAGGTCTCTCAGCTCATGGAACGGCATGTCTGTATAATACTAGTCTATGAACGCTATGCAAAGTGGGAGACATGTTGTTGGCACAATTTGGAAATGCACAAAATAGGGGTGTGTAACGGTACACATATCTGTACTGAACCGCTTCAGTACTGGACCTTCGGTTCAGTACGCGCTGTGTACCGAACGAATGCAACGGTACGTTAACCACCAACGGAATGCGCATGCAGAACAATTCTTTTCATGCAGAATTGTATTCAAAACTCCAAGTTCAGCCCTTCCCAAAATATAACTTGCGCAAAGGACCGGATGTTCGTTCAGCCCATGCACAACACTGAGAGATTACCTGTAATTTAGCATAGCCTCATAGTGAACGCACACACACACACACACACACACACACACACACACACACACACACACACACACACACACACACACACACACACACACACACACCCTCTCTCTCTCAGTGCGTGAGGAGGATTGGTGCTAGATTGAGAAGGGGCTGTCTCTCGGAGATCAAATTAATGATAGTTTGCGGCATATAGAGCGGACATTCATACACCGCAACGTGCCTCCAAACAAGGTGTGATAAACATGAATTGATATATTTTCCTTGGCATGAAACAGGAAATAGTATTTACCATTAGGGACCTGCATGATGCTTCTTTCTCTATTCAATAATGTTTTACCCTGAGGGATGATTTACAATAAAGTGTTAATAAAGAAAAATAGGCTACTTACATTCTTGACGCTAGAACTCCCAAAATAGCGTTAGCATAAAAGAAGGTAGGCCAGCTGTAGTTTACATAGCTTGCATAAAACGGTCTCGAGGTTCCACAAGTTAATCAAAATCAGAAGTACCGTAATTTTCGGACTATAAGGCGCACCTGAATATAAGCCGCAGCAGCTAAATTGAATGATGTGTACATATATAAGCCGCACTGGACTATAAGCCGCAGGTGTTTTAATGTTTAATTACCATATGTAAGGGTTCGTGCACAGAGGCGTCCTCCTCCATCACGCAGCAGTCCAGCCTTTCGGAACCCGTTGGTGATCGTGGATGTTTTGACACTCCTCCACGCTGTCAGGATCCACTCGCAAACCAGTTTTGGTGAATGATTTATCGCCGCTAGTCATCCACGCCTCCCACTCCCAGGGCCATAGAGTTAAAGGTGGTGGACTGTAACCTGTCAAATCCATAGATTTAGGAGGTCCCCTAGTGGCCGTTAGCTGTAAAAATCCATAGATTAGCCGCAGGGTCGAAAAATGAAAAAAAAAGGCGAAAATTACGATATTTCCAACCGGGGCTTGAGATTGCAAATCACTGTCTTCGCACGTTATTCAGTTCAATGACGTCGCATGTCTCCTATCCGTCATGCATCGCATTCAGGCCCACGCCCACTTACTTACTTACTTAGGCCTTTTATTCCTTTCGGAACATAGGCCATTGTAGGGCTGGGCGATATATAGAGTATACTCGATGTATCGTGGCTTGTTCTACATGAGATGTAGTAAATTAATATATCGTGAACATCGAGTATATGTTGTCACGTTGCGGCTGAGATGAGACTTGCTTTTGCGCAGAGCTTTCCTCTCATTTCATTATAGACCTTAAGGACCTTAACACTTTGATTACCGGCCATTAACATGGTAAAACGTGGTTAAATGCCACTACCCACTTCAATGATAGCGTTGTAAACGCATAATCTCTGTTTTAAATTATGGCTATGTGTCTAATCTGCCCGTCGCTTATCAATGACTTGTTTGCAGTCAACATTGTCGAAACGGATTATTTTTTAAGCGGTTCATTTCCGTTTTATAGCATTTTGAAAAGCCCTCGTTTTCAAGGGAAATATATAGATTCCGTGATAAAAGGCATTTACTGGAATATTCTAGCATACACAAACACGTTGTAATTTTTCGGCCTATTTATGAATCGTTTTCAAATAAACGCTAGATTATCGATAGTATATGTGTACTTATGCACGCTATAGAGGCGGGCTGAAATATCGATTCTCTCATTTCCTGATCGCGCACACACAGACACACACACACACGCATAGGGCAAACGCTTATATCTCTGTGAAAACAGCTCTGATTATCCTAAGACTGGTAAAATAAATTCCTTACCTGAGATCAGATGTTATCCAAAAAGATTATTCCAATTCCTGATCGCCATTCCAAATATCGATCACGCTTATTGATTACAGTGTTTGGTACTGTAAATACATAATCCGACGTTTTCCGGGCCGGCGAGCACAAAGGATTCTTCAGTTGGCTTGAGGGAAAAGTAAAATGAGCAAACTGGCCATTGTCAGTGTAAAGTAATGGGGTGCAGTTACACAGGGAGAGACGATAGGGGGCGGTATCTTCCCAATTGAGCTCAGAGAGACTCTGCAGCACTAACCTGAGGCTCGATTGATGAAATATGAATTCAAATCGCCAATAAAAAAAAAAGACAAACAAACTCTATATAGCGTCGGGGGCACTCAAAGGTCGGCATGAACTAACGACAAAACGCGTCCGTGGCACTCAATGTGTTAAATGACATGCAATTGTAATTTCATTAGACAGACCAGCGCGGACCTTTAATGACATGCAATTGAATTGACGCAAGCAATGGGCTAACGTTAGCTGCTAACCAAGTTATCCATGATGACTAGGCTAAGATAACTAGCGTTAGATGCTAACCCTGGAAAACGCTCAAAGCAGACTCCACAACACTAGTTCCATTCGTGAGGAAAGGGGGTGGGTTATATTGACGACGCTTGACAACAGAAGTTTAAACATAACTTCATATTTATTATGACTTTTAGTTATTCGTTTCTTTATATCATCCAGTTTCCATCTCCGTGTGTTAAACTCTTCCTGTTTACTTTCGAGTGTGACATCACCTACGGCAGCTTAGACGATCAAAACGCAAACCTAGAACAAAACCCGAGGGGGGGGGGGGGGGGGGGGGGGCTGGCTCTCTTATGCGTTCTCTCTCTCTCTCTCTCTCTCTCTCTCTCTCTCTCTCTCTCTCTCTTGCGCGCTCTCTCTACATTCAATGATTTAAAGTAGCCAAACGTTACAATATAAATACTAACTGGATAGTTGATGATATAAACATTTAATTTCATTATCTGAAATATTCTAAAATCATTAAGTCTGCTATAAGCCATTATCCCTTTGTGTGTGATTATTATTTTCTCACAGTAGTGTGTGTATATATATATATATGTGTGTGTGTTTGGCTAAAGTGGATAGAAAACACAGTACTGTGCAAAAGTCTTTTATATAAATAGTCTTAGATGTAAATAATTTTTGTTATTAGTGTGTCAGTAGACTACTCTTAGTACATTTTCATTTAATAATTTTTTAAAGCATCTTCATGGTTTAATAATGCAAACATATGTTGCAGGGACCTATTATAATCATCATATTGGCGTGACTGTATGCATCAAAGGGTTAAATCAAGCATTTTTAAGTGCTTTAGAGGAAATGTCAAAATATTGCGATATATATCGTGATATGGCCAAAAAATATCGTGATATCATTTAGAGGCCATATCGCCCAGCCCTAGGCCATTGATGAAAAGTTTCCACCCCGTCTGTCTTGAGCCATCCCCTCCAGCTGTTTCCACGTCAGTCCCCTCGTCTTGAGTTCCTGCTCAAGTGTCTCTTCTCCAGGTGTTTTTGGGTCTGCCTCGCTTGCCTTGTGGGTTCCAGGTTAATGCCTGTTTAGTTATTGCGGTTTTGTGTCTTCGAAGTGTGTGCCCAATCCAGCTCCATTTTCTCCTGGTCAGCTGGACCTCCACTGATTCTTGCTTGGTGCATTCCCACAGCTTGATGTTGGTGATTGTGTTTGGCCAGAAGATCCTGAGGATACGTCTCAGACAATGGTTGATGAAGGTCTGCAGTTTATTAATGATGTTAGTGGTGGTTTTCCAGGTTTCAGAGCCATATAGCAGTACGGATTTGACGTTGGAGTTGAAGATTTTGAGCTTGGTGTAGGGTTAGGCGATATGGCCTAAAAATAAAATCCCTGATTTATTTTTTTCTCTTGAGAGCTAAAAAAAAACACGTTGTTTTTATTTGACACAAAAAAGTATCAAACCAAGATGAATGTCCCTTTTGGGATTGAAGTGCAAACCTAACTTTCACCAATCTTCACTTAAAAAAAATAAAAGGTGCCTCTTGATCAAACAAAGATGAATGTCCCTATTGGGATTAATAGTGCAATAACTAGATTTTTTTTGTTTTGAAAATCGTCCTAAATCATTCATTCGAATTAATCGATAATATCGATTCATCGCCCAGCCCTAGCTTCGTGTTGAGTTTGATGTTTCGGGTTTTCCAGATCTTGTTTAACATATAAAAGAAGGTTGAGATCCAAGGCAGCTCTACACATTTTTAAAAAGCCTTTATTTGTTGGCTTACATTATTTAGAAAAATATTTAAAAAAAACGACATGTTTCGGCCTACATGGCCTTCTTCAGGGTGTTGTAGCTGTGACAAGACAATACTGTGACTAAATAAAGAAAAAGGGAAAAACAAAACTCAGGAAGTGACTAATTACAATGGGGGACAGCTGGTCCCAAATGAATGAAGGCAAAGCAACATTCTCAACTTGAGTTGAAGGAATATACAATAATACTAAATAGAAATACACAAATTTGTATATTATGTATATATACACACACACTCAAAATATTATAACAACATAAGGAAATGAGTCAAAACAAACATAGAATAGATCAATAATAATATCAAAAATTATCAAATTATCAAAAACAACAATGTAAGAGCATTGAGTAATGCAAGACAAAAAATACTACTATATAATGTAATCTACTTAGCCTATAGAAGTGACAACATGTCCATAGAGTAATTTAAACCTGCAAAGAGGTGGCCTGTAGTCTATCAAAATACAATAAATAACAATGTATAAATACAATAAATAAATAAAGTGTTCTACTGGCCTATAAAAATGATACCATGTCTATGGAATCATTTAAACCTGGGAGTGAGGTGGCCTGTAGTCTATCGATCCAGCGACTTTCTTTCTGGTTTAGAATTCTTTGTCTATTTCCTCCTCTAGACGTGAGTGGAACACTGTCAATTCCGATAGCTGTAAATAAAACAGAGGTACTATGGTGAACTTCATGAATATGTTTAGCCATTGCATAATCCATGTTGTTAGTTTTGATAGCATATTTATGATCTGCCAGTCGATCAAGTAGGCGGCGTTTCGTACGACCAACATAAAAAGAGTCACATTTGGAACAAGACAGTATATAAATAACATGTGTCGTTTGACAATTAATAAAGCTGTTAGAAGTATATGTCTGTTTTGTAACTGGGTGGGTAAAACCTTTTGATCTTACCACCACATCGCATTGTTTGCAGTGACCACATCTATACGTTCCTATAGGAGGCTTTGGTAACCATGTAGATTTAACATCTGCCGGTAGATGGCTTCGTACTAATTTATCTCCGAGATTGGGAGCTCTCCTAAATGTACAGAGGGGCGGGTCAGGGAATATGTTAGACCTAGGGCCTCATCACATTGGATCAAGCTCCAATTATTTTTAATTATATTGCGAACAGCAAGGGCCTTAGTACTATAAGTGGTAGAGAAAAACACCCTATCGGTTTTCTCTTTTAGTGTCTTTCTTTTTAAGAGGGAGTCGCGTTCTACAGTAGCGGCTTCAGATATAGCTGTTTTAAGAGTATTATGTGTATAGCCACGTTCTCTAAAGCGATCATACATTTCTCCGCTCTTTTCTCTAAAATCAGCCTCACTGTCACAGATTCTACGTACTCTTTTAAATTGGCCGTAGGGAACATTGTTGATCAAAGTAGAGGGATGGAATCTCTCTGCATGTAAAATAGTATTTTTATGTGTTAACTTCCTGTACAATGACGTATGTAGGTCACCATTCAAATCTTTAGTGATTTCTAAGTCCATAAAATGGATCTTATCAGGACTAAAATCTAGAGACAGTTTTATATTTGGGTTAGTGTTGTTCAAATAACTATGAAATGCTTTCAATTCATCAATAGTGCCTTTCCACCACATAATGATGTCATTATGAGCACCTACCTGAAACAAAACAAGAACGCTGAAGCCCTCTCCATATCCTCTATCTTGTTTAACATGTTGAATATTGCTCTTGCTTTTCCTATTCTTGCCCTTACGTCTTCCTCAGTCCCGCCATCCACAGCTATAACACTACCCAAGTATGTGAATTTGTCAACCTCTTCCAGTGTCTGACCCCCGATGGTTATGGGGTTCGTGCTTTTATTATTGACTCTGATTACTTGAGTTTTTGGTCCATTTATTTTGAGCCCAAGTCCAGCTGCAGTTGTTTCTAGCAGCTGGGTTTTGTCTTGCATCCGTTGATGGTTGTGTGAGAGTAGTACGAATTCATCGTCAAAGTCCAGTCTTCGAGGTGCTCCATTAGACTCCACTGGATGCCAGTCTTTTTATTGGTTGTGGTTTGTCTCATGATCCAGTCGATGCATAGGAGGAAGAGGAAGGGGGAAAGTAGGCAGCCCTGTTTCACACCGGTGAGCACTTTAAAGTGTTCTTGTGCACATCCGTTATGTAACACTTGGCATTTCATGTCCTGATACATGTTCTTGATTATGCTTATGTATTTTTTAGGGATTCCATAGTGTGCCATGAGTTTCCAAAGCAGCTAGTCTACACTATCAAATGCCTTTTCAAAATCAATGAAATTGACATAGACAGGTTCGTGCCATTCCCACAGGCCCACGCCCACAATCTAATATATATATTTTTTGTTTTGACAAGTCGATTATTAATTTGAATATAGAATATTAATTGACAGCCATACTTTTTTTTTTATTATTATTCTTTTCCCCCCTCCTTTTTCCTCCGATTTTCTCCCATCCCAATGTTAGTCGTTATGCCAATTCCCAATCCCCTTCCTGGTCGCTGCGCACTTACCCCCCCACAGTCGGTCTGGGAGAGTGGAGGCTATCACGTGCTTCCTCCGACACACGTCTAGCCAATCAATTGCTTCTTTTCACCTGGCAGCGCGGACTCTCACTGAGAGCGTGTAACGTGTGGAAAGATCACACTACCGCCCTTAGATCCTATCCGCGCTTAGCAGGCGCCCCGACCGAACTGTAGGAGTCGCTGTTTACAACGACCCGGACCCACCCCGCCAGCTTCTCCCACCCTCTAATACTGCCAATTGTATTAGTGTGAACGGCCAGCCAAGCTGGTGACAACCCCGGAGCTGTGAGCTGTGAGCTGGATTCGAACAGGCGAATCCAGCGTCTCCGGGGTTGGTGACGAACGCAATCTCCGCTATGCCACCTGACCGCATTGACAGCCATACTTAACAGTTACTGCATCACCCCTGAGTGGCACATGGAAAGCCAAATAAATAAACTTAAACTTTCCCCCATCAGCTGGCTCCACTTGTGCTGTGGTTAAAAATGAGGTTCATGCTAAACAGACGCCGCTTTCTAAAATGTCATGTATTGGTGAATTTATGGAGATTCAAATGATAGAGATTTGTCTTCTGGTAAAACCTTACTTTAGGCTGCCAGTTAGAGTGAAAGGTTTAATTTGCCTCGAAGGGACACAGAGAGGGAGCAGCGTAGGGGCACACACACACACACACACACACACACACACACACACACACACACACACACACACACACACACACACACACACACACACACACACACACACACACACACACACACACACACACACACACACACACACACACACACACACACACACACACACACACACACACACACACACACACACACACACACACAATGGCAAGCAGCAGCACAAGAATGACAGTAAAAGGAGAAAGTGCTTTTGGGAACTTCTGGTATTTTTGTGGATGTCCAAGTTGCCTTTTTTAGACAATAAAACCGTGGTTTATGGGTAAACCACATTAGACCGAGGCGGCTCCTGGCCGTGGCCTTTTGCGGTGTTCCCATACACTGTTGTTTCTTAGAAGACTTAATCGCTGTTTCGAAAGAGCTCCCTTGTGTGACCCCAGAACCGCCCCTCAGTGTTCTCTACATGTTGACCCATGCCCTTGAAACTGATCATTATGTTGTTTATGGAGTTGTGATCCAGCTCTGTCCAGGCATGGTGCTAGACTTTTCTGTAGGGATGTCCTAAGCAGGCCTGAAGGATCGGTGTCGGAGCCGATCGCGGCATATTTTAATCAATCCGTATTGATAGGCATCGGCTATATTAAGCCCGATCAAATTCTGATCCGTTTTAGGTAAAAAAAAACATTAACACTTTGAGTGCCACGCTGTTTGGTTAATTTACCCTTAGAATGCCAGCCTTTCTAGTCGTTTCCGTGGTCGTTGCACTATGTTTGCGAAGCTGTGTGTGTGTTCTGTATTATAGCTGTAGAGACACGGTGTGGCCCATTTCGACCAACATTACTTGTAGTCCAGCATGGGAGTAATAGTTTGTTTCCACACACTGTAGTTTGTAGTTTATTACACGCTAAACAGCACGCATTTCCAAGATAATAGTCTTTTTTCATAGATCGCGAGATAAAACGCATTATGTGCAATAAGCCCAAACCGTTCTAGCTGATCCCCTGAAACCCTGAATACAAATCACAGGTATATGACTTGTATATATGTATCATCAAGGGGGGGGGGTCGTTTTGACTCAAAACTATGATCGCGTCGGCCGAGCATGTTTTTCGTCCGGTGAAACACAGAACTGTGATTCGGTAGAATAGACATAGAATGTACCTTACCTTAGCCAGAAGGTATTCCAAAAGAATAATTCCAAGTGATCCCATCGCCATCGCGATTACTCATGTATATGTGTATACGGGAAATAGGTTTGAGGCGATAAAATCTCCGAGCGATCGCTCTGTCATCTCTGTATATATCTATATCTGTGTATATATATATATATATATATATATATATATATATATATATATATATATATATATATATACGTATATCTATATCTGTATATATCCCATACATACACTTTTCCTTATACCACTGACCAGTATGGGTTACTACCATAGTATATTTATACTTGTATCACTGTATATAATATCATGATTAACATATTTACTCAGCAACTTTGTTATATATATTCCATTTAATCACTTGTTACACTGTATACTACTGTATATACACAGCATATTACACACCTGTCCTGTATATTGTTATGCACTTTACTGTTACCTTGCACTCTGGTTAGGTGCCAACTTCTTTTCGTTGTACTGTCTGTACTTGTACTTGTACTGTACAATGACGATACATTTGAATCTAATCCAATTCTCAGGGTAACAGATAGTCTTGATGATCTGTAGGTGTGTGTTTGATGTCTCTGTTTGTGTGTGTTCTGCTACAAGGAGCCTAAGAAGAGGAACATCTTCCAGACTGTGGACAGTGGGAACGGCCTCACAACCGATGATATCGTCCAGAGGATCATTGAGAACAGGTCAAGGATCTCCTTGTTCTTAACTCATTGACCGCCACGCTCTTTTCCCATCTTTACTCAATGGCGCCAGCGTTATTGACCATTTTAGAGATGTTTGCAGACCCATCGTGTGTTCTGTATTATAGCTATGCAGACAATAGTATGGCTCATTTGACAGGCATTGTTCATAGTCCATCACTGACTAACCAGTTAATTTCTACATACTGTAGTTTGTGCACTATTACATGCTAAACATCGCCCCTTTCCAAAATAATCCAGTATTTTTTCATGGATCGCGAGATATGACGCGTTATATGCAATATGACCAAATCGTTCGGGTTGCTCGCCTGAAACCCCAAATACTTCCAAATCAAAGGTATATACCATGTACATGTGTCTTCACAAAATCATCAATTATTCCTGATAAATTTATAATTTAAATAAATAAATTGGAAATGCAACATAACTAAGCTGGTTAGAATAACAACATGCAACTTGACATTTCTGATCGTCGTTTATCATTTATTGTTGAGCCCCCATGTCAGAAAAATACAAAAACTGTAAAAAATTAACTATACACTTAAATAAAATAATGTATTTGAGATAATCTTAAACTAATTTAATCTATTGAACTGTAGTTGCATTCAACAGGTCGTTATTGCAAAAGAGAATTCGTTATCAATAACCTACCTGTATAAATAAAGGGTAAAAGTAAAAACATAACTGACACATAAGTAACATCTAGGAAAGCAATTCACCTACCGAAATTCAGAGGCTTCTACCTCCTCTGATGTAATCTGGTCTTTCAGGGGGCTTTCTCATTAGGAACGGGTGCTCCGCTCCGTCCTTGAGTGCGAACTCCCCCCCTCCCTCTCCCCCCTCTGGTTTGTGTACACACTGCAGTCTTGGTTCACTCCGGGTTTTGTTTTAGGTTTGCGTTTTGAGCGTGTAAGCTGCCGTAGGCGATGATGTCACACTCGGACGTCAACACATGAATAGTTGAACACACGGTGATGGAAACTGGATGCTCGATATAAAGAAACGAATAACCAATAAATATGAAGTTATCTTTGAACCTCTGTTGTCAAGCCTTGTCAATATAACCCACCCCCTTTCCTCACGAATGGAACTGGTGTCGTGGAGTCCGCTTTGAGCGTTTCCAGGGTTAGCGGCTAACGCTAGTTAGCTTAGCCTAGTTATTGGATAACTTAGTTAGCAGCTAACGTTAGCCCATTGCTCGCGTCAATTATATTGCATGTCATTGAAGGTCCGCGCTGGTCTGTGTCTAATGAAATTACAATTGCATGTCATTGAAGGTCCGCGCTGGTCTCTGTCTATAATGAAATTAGAGGAAAGTTCTGCGCTAAAGCAAGCCTCATCTCAGCCGCGACGCGACAATGTTATATAAAAATAACGTAGGCACAAAAAAGGGCTCCTTGTGCAGTTTTGCTATGTTAATTGGACAAGTAGAGAGAGGGAGGGAGAGAGAGAGACTGCTCCCCCGCTCGCCCCCACCCGTGCCAGCTCGTGTTCTCTCTCTGTCTGAGCAATGACCAATGAGCATGGCTATTTAGCTAGCGTTGGCTATCTCACGGAGATAAAACTGGGGACGAGGTTAGCGTTAGCTAGCGTTAGTTTACCACGTAAATGAATGACTAGGATGCAAAGCATTGGAGCATTTCGGGAGCATATGCGACTAAAACGGTCGCAATTTCGAGCCCTTTAGATTTTCCTAGTCAAGGAATCAAATTGTCTGCTATGGCTGCATGCGTGGCGCTAACATTATTGTTTTAAAATGCGCAACTGTCGGAAAAACATGGCATCGATAAGAGGAATCGATAGTCACGGAGGCATGCGATTCCAGGAATCGGACAATTAGGAACCGGCTCCCAACGGATATACAGTACTGTTACATCCAGACATTTATGACATACAAGCAGGGGAGGAAATTAGGCCACTTTACTCGCCAAATGCGAGTATTCTTTATGTTTGGCGAGTGATTCATGAAGAGCACTCGCCACACGAGTAGTAAACAAAACAAAAAAATCATTCTGCAATCTGCTGATTCGCTCACTGGCACAAGCCGAACTCTGACCCCCCCCCTTATGATTCCTCCCATTTGCGCCTCATAATAATCCATAACCAATGAACATCATCGTTGCGCTCTAAGCTCCTCCAATGAACACTCGTTTTCTAGAAGATGCCGCCCATCTAGGGGAAGTGGACAGACCACTGCGTGCGGCCCTACAGACTCCTGTCATCGGCTTGACAACGTAGACAAAAACACATCAGTGGATGAAAATAATTGCATGTAGAGTCGTCGCTTTCGGATATCAGTGCGGTCTGGCATGGGGGCGAACAACAGCACGCGACGCGTCTCCTTCGAGTCGGATGAGAATGACAAGTGGGCGTGAGGCTAACTCAAGTCAACCAGCATTAGCCGGCTAGCTACCTAGCATGTAACAAGCTACCATAACGCGTGTTCAACATAGTGGACTATACTGAGCGGCTTTGCTTAAATGCAACCAAGTGACATTTTATTATTACCGAATTATTACCGGGTTTCCCCCCATATCACCACTCGCCCATATGCCCTTCACAACGGTGATGTTGTCATACTTGTCATTCAGAATACACCTGCTGAACCCCTAGCGTTGACATGAGATTCGATTCCAATGTATTGTCATCATACAGCACAAGTACAGTACAACCAGAATACGTTTGGCATCCAACCAGAGTGCAAATGTAACGAGTCAAGTTAAAGTTGTTTTATTTAGCTATTACATTACAGTGAAATGCTTGGTTCTTTCACTGCCCATCCCAGTCCAGCCCAGCCCAACCCAGTCCAACCTAGACCAGCCCAGCATCTTTCACTGCCCAGTTCAGCCCAACCCAGTCCAGAATAGTTCCCTCTTTCATGTTAATATGTGATATCCTAATATTTTGAAGAGTAGAGACGGTGTGATTAATATATGTTTTATGCTAGAGTAGAGACACTTATTAATGTTTTATGGTAATAAATATTTTAAAGAGTAGAGACACGGTGTGATTATTACTATGATTGAAAATCAATTTAGACGAAGACATACAAAGAAGTAATTATCACAATTAGCGATTTATTTATAGCTGGTAAAAAATCAGTTTGGCTGGTAAAAAATATCATATACTCGCCAGTTGGCTGGTAAGCCAAAAAGTTAGTTTCCTCCCCTGCATACAAGATATACAAATATACAGGACTGTTTAACACATTGGGCGCCAAAGACGAGTAAACTCGTTTTTAGATCCTTTGATCTTTTTTCTCTGATCCCCGTTCTAAAGCATCATCCGGATCATTCTAGCCATCCCTGTGTCATTTGTATATGTTTGAATTGCAATGCCGATCAACTATCACCAGGTGGCAGTATCGTCTGTGTCTGAACTGGAATGGCTTGGTGTTGGTAGGGGCCCCTCCTCCTGCTTGAACATAGATTCACATTGATCGCCTTGAAATTCTGTTGCCTAAGCGTATTTGACCATCGAAGCGTGTATAGACATATACACTGGTAATCGTGATGGCGATGCGATCACTTGGAATTATTCTTTTTGGAATACCTTCTGGCTAAGGTAAGGTATATTCTATGTCTATTTTACCGAACCTGAAATGTGTTTTTCTAACGATCACAGTTCTGTGTTTCACCGGACGTAAAACATGCTCGGCAAACACGATCACAGTTTTGAGTTAAAACGACGATTATCTTGGGAAATGCGCAGTGTTTAGCATGTAATAAACTACAAACTACAGTGTGTAGAAACAAACTATCTTTTCCATGTTGCACTACAAGTAATGTCTGTCAAATGAGCCACATTGTCTCCACAGCACACACAGAACACACACAGCTTTGCAAATATAGTGAAACACTGCGGAAACGACTATCAAGCTGGCCATCTAGCGGTAGAGATAACATACATACAAGATTTACAAATATACAGTACATTTTAGGGGGAAGAAACTGTACATCGGAGGGGGTTGGGTGGGGGGGGGGGGGGGTGGTTTGGACATTTACCGGGGCCAGTTTCAAATTGCAGCCTCCCGTAGGTGCTCTTTGAGGGCGGTTTTGAAGGTGGGTAGGGATTCACATTATTTTACGGCTGTGGGTAGGGCGTTCCACATTGTTGTGGCATAATTACGAAACGTGTTTAGCCCCTTGTTTGAGCCGAATCTGGGTTGCACATGATTTCAACACACCACATTTGAACCATGTATTATTCCCTGTAGATTAGGTTGCCAGTGTCAACCACCCCACCACCCACAGAAAATGCATTTTTCTCTCTAAATGTTAATGTGCCATTCTCCAGCCTCCGTCACCATTCACATCTCCTCTCAACCCCCCTCCTCCCCTCCTCCATCCCCCCAGGCTACAGTTTGAGGCTAGAAACCAGAAGAAGGAGGCCAAGGAGATGGCCGTCATCGAGGCCATGAAGAGGAAGGAGGAGGAGGATGAGGAGGAGGAGCAGACTGAAGATGCCGACCAGGCAGCCAAGTAGTACCACTCCCCGGACACCAGACCCAACCGGACAAAACCAGAGTCAGCTGGTCCTGTGTCTTAAATGTGCTTGACCATTATTCTCCCAGCTTAACCCAAACTGGACCCGCAGGACCCAGGAGGGATCCAACTCTACAACTGGATCCTGCTGGGTTGTATATGGCCCAATGGTGCCAGCCAGTCTAAACCTGTCCAATGGGTCCAGAATCTCGTGTTTGATTATTTGGTGTGGCATTGTTGTGTTTTGTCTGCTGCATGGGCCTGGTTTACTCAGCGATCAGAACGGACTATTCCAGCCCAAGTGAGACTAGATTTGTCTTTACTAAAATAATTTGACATGTGTTTTGAATCAGTCTACAGAATACCAGTACACCCTTCCTTCCCCACGAGAACTTGAAACAGATTACAGTTATTTGAATCATGAATTATTGATTATCTCTATGAAACCATACACTGTCCCTCTATATTTTATCATAGCGACACGTTGAGTTTATAATTGTAACAATAACTTATTTACCTTTTTTTTTGTTTTTCTTTTTTTTACGTCTTTGCCGGTTATGTTTTTAGATTTTACCACACACGTTTTAAAAAAATGACCAGATCATGGATGCGTGGTCAGTGAGGAGGAACATGGCTCACTCAGAACGCAGATTTGTTTTTTTATTTCCAGAAGAGACACTGGCCTCTTCTCTTCACAATGAAAGAACAGGGTTTGATCTCCAAAGTTAAATTGTCATCTGTGATAATAATTTCATTTAATTTGAATAACAACCTTATTATTATTATTATTATTATTATTAATATTATTATACTGTAGTATAATAATTTTAACAACCTTGATTTTAACCTCAATTTGCACCTAGGATGTGTGTGGTTGCACGCACCTGTATGAATGTCTGTATATATTAATGTGTGTGTGTGTGTGTATACATATATATACGTGCGCTGTAAATTCTAGTAGTGCCTCGTTTCTTCCTTCAGGTCTAAGCTAATGTAAGGGCTGTGAAATATTTTTAATTGCTACTTCAGATCTACCAGGTGTTCCCAACCTTGGGGTCGGACTCGGGACCCCACATGAGGCCCTCTGATATGTAAACGGTTTCCATAGAAAATGTCCTCATCAAACTGAAGTGACTATCTGATTGTCATTTTAAGTATAGGAAAGCTTTCTCCAACAGCTTTTCGACAGAAATTACACTATGAATTAGGGCCGGGGCGATATGAAAGAAATTCACATCAGTTTAATCATCTGGATTTTTTTCAATATGGATGTATATATTTGTTGACATGTGGAAAATCACAAGATAAATATGAATGTACAGTGGGACATTAAACCAAAACTGCTATTTTCAAAAAACATCCCCTCAAATTAATTTAGTTAATACGTGGTTGTTATCATTCATTTAGAAGACAGAATTGTGCGCAACAATATAATTTCAACACGATACCAATGCCATACTCTATATAATATCGAATTATCGTCCAGCCCTGCTATGAAAACTGTACAATTTTACTGAACTGTCGTCACCCATTTCACATCAAGAGCAGTGCTGGTCCCACACCTGAGGTGGGTTAAACGTTTATTCGCTCAGATGGTGTCTGTCAACTGGTGTGATGTGATTTGAACACAATTTTCACATTATTCAAAATGTTTTTGCTTTTGTTTTCCCGTGTCTTTTTTTCTGTTACCTCGGTTTCGGCATCATCTACCGATCTATCTATCATCCAGGTTGGGAACTCCTGATTTCTATTTGATTGTATACAATTGTTGCATCCCGAGTCTTCCCGTGACTCCCCCTCCTTCCTCGCCTCGTGGTTTTGGGAGAAGGAGAGGACTGAGGATGCGAGGTATCAAAGAATCTTCGGGGGATCCAAGTTTGAATGCAACTATGCAAGACTGTTTTGCAAGCTCGAATGTGATGTAACGGAATAGTCCCTGTCTGTGTGTTATTTTTCAATGTTGTATGAGCCAATTTAAGTGAATAAATAATTCTTCATAGCGCTTGACACGGGTAGGTACCAAGTGTGTATGTGAAAGAGAGAGAGAGAGATGAGGCTATATAACAAATGATAGATTGCAGGAGTTTGTCAACCTCTCCATAATCTGTGACTATCTCATAATAAATACAACGGTCATGGCCTATTAAAAAGATGTACGTTTGAAGTCTCTTCATTTTAGATATTTTCTGACCCCTATTAGTCGAATAGTCGACTAATCGATCGAAAGCAGCCGTAGTCGACTACCAACCTCTTAGTCGAATGGAACAAAAATAATTATAATTTTTATTTTTTTTACAATTTTTTTTTATCATTCTTTCCTAAAGAAAAGAGGTCTAGAAGCGTGGCTAACGCTAATGGCATGCATACCAGAGGCTAACTGCCTAAGAAAACAGGCACAGAGGCACTGAAAGAGGATTTCACCCATCTAATGAACACTAGACTAGACAAATATCAACATGTATCCATCAGTGGACCAATTGCATGCTTTTGCAGAGGACAAGAAGCCTTCCTCGACTCCTTCAAACATTAAGCACCCCCACACAGCCACAGCCCAAATGGAATGATAAATTAAAAAAAATCATAATTTTTGCGACTACAAATCGACTATACAAATCCTTAGACTGGGACAGCCCTTCACAAATCACCACAGGCAGGACTGAACTGGGGTATTATCAGGATTCCATCGTCAGAGGGGTGTGTGATATTGACACGGTGACTGATCTCAGTTGAATAAGGCGCACATCACGGTTGATTGAGTGATAGAAATGAGGCCACAACCTCGGGAACACGGCTGTGGGCCCTGCTGGTCTCATTCACGGAGTCCAGATTAGAGGGGAATAAAACGGCCCCCTCATTACCGACACAAAGGGCCTTTAATCCGGGACCCACGCGCACCCGAGGGGATTATGCGCGAGCGTCAAAAATGTCGCTCTGTACCAACATGGGCAGTAATCTCACGCGCGCGCGCACGCACACACACACACACACACACACACACACACAGGTGTCAGATTCTATCCCCGGAACGTCACTTCCCAGGGAAGTCCGAAACTCCCAAACTTTAGCAAATTGAAAAATCCAAAGTGGGAGGAGAGATCTCATCTGTTGGTTCTTCTTATGGGCTTCGACTGGCGGTGGTGCACTTTTTTAAACCATTTGGCGCACTATGTGACATAACAACTTTGTATTTTAATAACTGGACATTATTTGACAAGGTCATCATTACGCGGCATCTTGATTTATTAACTGGGAGCGCAACACGCGGAACACTGAGCGGTGCGTAACACGGGAGGCTCTCTCTCTGGACACACGGGTGGGTTGACGCACCATTCCAGGACGACTTTGAAGAATGTTTGATCGCCGTCATTATTGGGGGGTTTCTGGACTTGTTTCAGGGTAACAGGTTTACATGGAAAATGCACTCTTGTCAATATTGTCTGCATTGCATTTGCAATATTGACGCAACATAACGCCCACTTGAAAATATTGACTGAACAAGAAGGATGGGACTTCTTCTGCAAACCTACTACTGTGATCCGAACTGGAATTCCATGCATTGTTTTCCTTTCTGAACGGGTGGAGGAGGAGATGAGAGCACAAGATGGGACTGTGTCTCGGTTCCGAAGTAACGGAGGAGGCGAAGAAGGCGAAGATACAGAGCGTCAAGATAGACAGGGACCTGTACGAGTACGCCAAACGTGAGATGAATATAGTGAAGATACTTCTACTAGGTGAGAGTCCTGTCTGCTTTTTTTGCAGTTTGGATCAACAACAAGTGGTTTACCCATCTTGGACAAAGATGACCTTTTGTCACTGTATGCAGAGACAGGCTACAGAAATGAAATGTTGCCATCATTTCCTTATCCCGAATTTATCACCACACTGCTCTCGCTTCCCCCCCCCCCCCCCCCCCCCTCTCTCTCTCTCTCTCTCTCTCTCTCTCTCTCTCTCTCTCTCTCTCTCTCTCTCTCTCTCTCTCTCTCTCTCTCTCACTCTCCGTCTCTACCTCTCTATCTGTCTCTCTCTCTGTCCATACCTCCCTCTCTCTCTCTTTCTCTCTCTCTCTCTCTCTCTCTCTCTCTCTCTCTCTCTCTCTCTCTCTCTCTAGGTGCAGCAGAGAGTGGTAAAAGTACATTGGTCAAACAGATGAAAATCATACACAGTCATGGTTTCACCAAGCAAGAGCTAACCAGTTTTAAGGTTGGATGCCACACACACACACACACACACACACACACACACACACACACATACATACACATTTGCCTATAAAGTGGCCTATACCATTGAATTGCTGAACCTGACTGAGGCCTGATTAGATTACACACAGACATCTCAGTTGTCCTATTAGCATACACAGTGTTCTCTCTAATGGGATTGTTTTAGAATCCTGCCCCCCCCCCCCCCCCCCCCACACACACATAGCTTTCTCTTGACATAGAGGGAGGGGACCAGCTGGATGGAACGTTAGAGGTAAAACATGATAAGAGAGGAAGAATAGTGAGGATATGAAAAATTATACGAGAAGAAGAATAGGATGCATTATGTAAAATGATAAGAGCATAGGAATAGTGAGATATGTAAATGATAAAATAGGAATAGTGAGAATATGTACATTATAAAAGAGGAATAGTGAGAATATGTAAAAGGGTAAGGTGTGAAGAATAGTGACATACTGTGTATGCAAGAGTCATTGTTGCCACAGCAAGGCCTTGAAAAACTAAACTACCAATGATAACTTTCATGGTGCTGGGAGTCAGCTGACCTTGCATAGCATGGGAATAGTCAGAGGTATACCAGGACGTGTGACTATTCTGACCAGGGGGTGTGGCTATTCTGTGGAATAAGAATAGTCAGAGGTATACCAGGACGTGTGACTATTCTGACCAGGGGGTGTGGCTATTCTGTGGAATAAGAATAGTCAGAGGTATACCAGGACGTGTGACTATTCTGACCACGGGGTGTGGCTATTCTGTGGAATAAGAATAGTCAGAGGTATACCAGGGGGTGTGACTATTCTGACCAGGGGGTGTGACTATTCTGTGGAATAAGAACAGTCAGAGGTATACCAGGGCAGGGGGTGTGGCTATTCTGTGGAATAAGAACAGTCAGAGGTATACCAGGGCAGGGGGTGTGGCTATTCTGTGGAATAAGAATAGTTAGAGGTATACCAGGGGGTGTGACTATTCTGTGGAATGAGAAGTTTGACTCATTGGTAAATGTGGTTGAGAATGATAATTAGGGATGTCCTGATCGCATTTTTTTGCTCCCGATCCGATCATGTGATTTTGAGTATCTGCCGATACCGATCTTTACATTAGTAACCGATTTGACACATTTTTGTCAGAAACTGGCGAAGCGAGACAAGCCCCTCTGTTGCCTCAATAGCCCCTTGAGTGCGGTGGCTCACATTACATTCACCCTGAGCGCCTGAGAATGTGCTTCATACGAGACATATTCAAAGTTTCAATCTGTTACGTAATGATTTTCTCCATTTTGGTCTGAAACGCAGACGATAATCCTCACAAATCGAATGTTGACGTTATCCAGGTGAACGTTAACTTCATTCAAGCGAGGCATTGCAATCAATACAGCTGTTTGGCAAAGCACCAGCCGCCTCCCCCATTCCTTTGTTGTTGTTTGTGGCTGTTTCTCAGGTGGCATATTAGATTGGTCATGTTGAACGCAGTGTTGTAGCCAATTTGATGATCTTACCGTGGTTATTTTATTGTATGAAGGTGCTGGGTAATTTTGAAGGTGTCTTGAGATTATTGACTAATTAGCTGGGCAGTGGGCATAGGAGGCGGGGCTCAGATGATCTCGGGCACAGCCTAATTGTATGTGTGTCACAGGTGCGCAGCGGGAGGGAATTGGGGAACAGTCATAGGGAAGCCACACAGTTTTTCAACCGTGCGTGTTTTGTTTGTTTTGAGTTATTTTTCAGGTTTATTTTGCAACACTAGTCATTTGTTTAGGTTACAGTTTAAAGGGGACATGTACTATAAATGTCATTTTTCAGTCTCTAGCATTGTATTATAGTAATAGGAGTTAGTATCAATGTGTTTTAGTGTCTAAATACCATATTGGCGGATTGCTCTGATTCAGCTCAGATAATTTCCTGCTCCAGTAAATTAGTCCATCCTGATTTGAAGGCCTGAGTCACGTCATTCAGGCTCTGGGTAGAAGACAGTGATGTGATTGGCTCTGTGGTTGTGCTAATGCCCGCCCACAATCTACCTAGACTAGACAGCGCACTTCCTCATACTGCGAGGCAGTGAAACCCGACACCTCTGCATACTCTGGAGGGAGAGAGAGAGAGAGAGAGATAGAGAGGGAGACAGACAGAGAGAGAGGGAGACAGCACTGTACAACTGTACAAGCAAAACTGTACATTGGAATATTGACGAAACCATACTTGGTCATTTACTGTACATTGGAGGGGGTTGGGTTAGGACATTTACAGGGGCCAGTTTCGAATTGCAGTCTCCCGTAGGTGTTCTTTGAGAGTGGTTTTGAAAGTGGGTAGTGATTCACATTAGTTTACAGCTTTAGGTAGGGCGTTCCACATTGATGTGGCATAATTGCGAAACGTGTTTAGTCCCTTGTTTGAGCCGAATCTGGATTTAACATGATTTGTGGAGCTCCCTCTGGTGTTGTGATCGTGGTATTCACTGACCTTTGGGATGTATTTTGACATGTACATGGGTACCTTGGTCGTGTAGTGTATCTTGTAGACCAGGCCCATTGCAAGTTGCTGTACTCTGTCGTCTACTCTAAGCCATCCTAGGTTGTCGAAGTGGGCAGGGGTGAGGTGGGTTCTAGGAGTCAGGTCAAGCAGTAGTCTGACCAGTTTGTTTTGAGATGTTTGTAATTTTGTTTTTATCGCCTTTGAGGTGCTTTGGTACCATGAGGTGCAAGCATAGTCGTAGTACCCTTGAATGAGTGCTCAGGGTATTCTTGTTTACCAGAGAGGAGATCCGGTACAAGAATCGAGTTCGTTGGTTGACTTTTTTTATTACCTTGGATGCCATTTTGTCACAGGAAAGATTTGCCTCTAGGATGGAACCTAGGTATGTAATTTCATCTTTCCTTGTGACAATATTGTCACCCACTGTAACTGAGAAGCCGTCGGTCTTGCTGAGTTTGTTATTTGATCCGAAGAGAATGGACTCTGTTTTACCCAGGTGTAATGATAGTTTGTTATCAGCGAGCCAGGTGCAGATTCTGCCGAGTTCTGAGCTGAGGGTTTCTTCAACCTGTAACTTGTTCTTGTCAGAGACCAGCAGGGCTGAGTCGTCTGCGAACAATAACAAGTTGCAGTCACAAGCTGACGACATGTCATTTGCATAAATTAGGAACAGTAGCGGTCCTAGTATGTTTCCTTGTGGAACACCACAGCTCACTGTGAGTGTTCCACAGTTGGCCTGTTCTTTTAATGTACTTGGCAAATAGAGATTAGATTTTAATAATATTATCAATCTTTATAAATCTCCAAACATCATCAGAGCTGTGGGATGGAGACATGAGAGGTGAGCTGGTCAGAGTCTGAGGGGGCTATAGGGAGGTGTAGTGGTTACGTCATTGCTGTTTCCCGCGTGGTCCACCCCTCTTGAAATAGCAATGTATTTCCAATGGACCCATTTTTAAATCGTCTCGTTTAAAACAAATAAAGCATGAACATTGGCATGGTGTACCTTTCTGTTTGTATTCATCCACAATCTATAGCTCAACATGAAAAAAAATCGCAATTAATCCTAAAAGTAGCAAAATAACAACGTTTATATTTTTGTTCACTGACAAACTACACTTAACTTTGGCACTGCTGACTGACGTCACCACAGCCTAGACTCCTGGCTTTAGTCACCCTGACCCAACACACACGAGTGCTCAGATGAACCACGTTACCATTTGTATTTATAATTTAAATCGTATAATGTTAATTCGCTGCATATTATATCACTGTAAATACTAATGTAAATCATTGTTTCGTTGTACATATTGTGTATATAGTTTATAACGTTATTGTTTTTTATGCAACGTTAGTAGCCAAGTGTGACCGGTGTAAATGGTTCTGCGTTGTGTTTCAGTTATGCAAGGGACATCCAGGACTCTGCTTTGTTGAACACAGGTTTATTTCTTTCTCTCAGCCTGTACAATCAAGCAAACAAACACACAGGTTGAGTCAGCAACGGTGCTAGAAGGCTGTGCAACAGTGGCCTTTCTGTCTCATCAACATGACAAGAGAGCGTAACGTTATATATACAGAAATAAACTATTTTTTTTTATACAATTTGACTCATCTGAATTTCTACAGTTCACTGTCTTGGCTCATTTAAAATATTCCACAACACACGCAAGTGACACGGATTGCAAACCTTTCTACACTCACTGAAACATGATAGACTGTCTCTCATGCTGGCCCTGACCGATCCGGTAAGTTCTGCATACAAAAACTCCTCTACATTCCCTGATTTAAAATGGTTCTCTCCTCTTTGTATACGTTTGTCCTCACCAACAAAGTATGCTGCCAGGGAACTTATGGACAAGACAGTAGAAATTGCTAATGTCTAGTACGTTTAGCTAGGTAATGTTAGCTATGGGTAAAGTTAACGTTAACGTTCGTTAGCTTAGTATCAATCAGCACAACTGGCCGTGACGTGTAAGTGTAGTTCTTTTTTAACGACAAATTAAAAACATTATAACTACCTTTTATTTCAACCAAAAATGCTTAAACAATAATGTTAGTGATAGAAGGGAACTCATTTTGTGCAAAATGGAAAGCTTGCCAATGTTCATGAGGCAGAATTATTACAATAGCCGATAATACATTTTCCCAATGATAAATCCCTATACGGGTGGACCTTGCGGGAAACTAAAGTGACGTCAGACTACATCTCCCTATTGGGGACAGGAGTTCTAAACCACATGCCCAGGATTACATCTGAGCGGGTGTCCTCTGGGTTGAGTGTATATCGGAACTCTTTAGAGTGTTCAACTTCTCAGTCTGTCCAGGCCTACAGAGGAAACTAGATCTGGGAGGCTCAGTCAAATCCCCGTCTGTCGTCTACGGGGGACACACATCTGCACACACACTTCCTGCTCTCTGTGTGTCTGGCTGTGTCTGTCTGCGTGTGCTTGTGTGTGTGCGTTTGTGTATGTGTGTGTGTGTGTGCGTTTGTGTATGTGTGTGTGTGTGTGCTTTTGCACATGTGTGTGTACAGTTGAAGAACCACCCCTACCCCCAAACACTGTGGTTGTGGTTAAACAGGAATTTGGCTGTCAATGACGTGCACACACACACACACGCACACGCACACACACACACACACACACACACACACACACACACACACACACACACACACACACACACACACACACTCCCTCTGCCGTCTCTTCACTCCTTTCTCCATCTTCATTTTTCTAGCCAATCATGTCACACAGTCACTCTTCGCTGTCTCGTCTTTGACCTTCTCTCTCCTCCGACCTCTTTCCCAGACTGAAGACTGTATCTCTCGCTATCTCACCTTCCTGCTCCACCCCTCCCTCCCTCCCCCCTCCCCACACCTCCACCCCCAGCCCTCGTCTCTCTCTCTCTCACATACCTCCCTCCTTTCTCTCCCATCGCCTCCTTTCTCAGTTTATCCCTCCATTTCCCAGATTGGAGTTTATCTCCTTCTACTGTATGTATGGAGGTAATTAGTAGGTGATGACACAGAGCTGTCTCTTTCTCTCGTTCATCATTCATTCATCATTCATTCAACATACGGGGGTGGTTAAGGGGAACACTCTTTATATGACTGTACTAATGAGTACAGACACACCAGTGTCTGTTCTAGTGTACAGTGTGTAGTACTAGTGTAGTGTACACCATTGTGTGTGTGTGTGTCTGTGTGTGTTTGCGTGTGTGCATACACGTGTGTGTATATATAGAGAGAGTGTCTATACGTGACATTTGAGTGTACAAATGTGAGGAGGACACCATTTGTGTGGGTGTGTGTGGATCTGTTTGTGTGAGTGCATAATGTGCATCTGTACGTGCATGTGTGTGCACGTGTGTGTGTGAACAGACATATGACTTCACAAATATTTTCTTTGTCCTTGGCAGTTTTCACTAGTCAAAACTAGACACACACACACACACACACAAATACACACACACACACACACATACTGTACACATACACGCTGAAATATGCCAAATGAAGGCCCCAAGTGTTCATAGTTGGGGGTTGGGTGGAATGCATTCCTAGATATTAAGACACCCCAACTCTCTCTCTCTCTCTCTCTCTCTCTCTCTCTCTCTCTCTCCTTCACCATCATACCCTCTATTTCTCTCTCTCTAACTCTCTGTCTCTCCCCCACCACCACACACTCCCCCCCTCTCTCCTCTCTCTAACTCTCTCAAGACAATCATCATTTCTGGAGCACATTCCTGTTTAGAGCTGCACTGAGAGGCATCCTGCTTCCTTTATTGGACCTTGATGACAACAGACAGATGAAGGCTAATTTCGAATAGGTTAACATGGTTACATCTAGCGACGCACCGATACCACTGTTTCACTGCCGATACCGATTTCAAGTACTAAACTTTTAGTATCGGCCAATACAAAGAACAGTATAGACTCAGACCACCAGTTTTACAGAACAGTATAGACTCAGACCACCAGTTTTACAGAACAGTATAGACTCAGACCACCAGTTTTACAGAACAGTATAGACTCAGACCACCAGTTTGACTGAACAGTATAGACTCAGACCATCAGTTTTACTGAACAGTATAGACTCAGACCATCAGTTTTACTGAACAGTATAGACTCAGACCATCAGTTTTACTGAACAGTGGAGACGTGTGAATGTGATAATGGGCTACACTGATTAACTTGACGGACGGACGGACAGACAGACAGAGACACACACACACACACACACACACACATACTACACACAGAGTTGTCTCCTATCTTCCCTGCTGACAGTTGGTTTTGTCTTTGTTCTCAGATGACGCCCTTATTTTCAAGTGGAACAAATTGCACATCACAAACCTTATCGACCTGCCCTCTCCTGACCTATCCTCCATAGCAAATACAGACACACCCTCCCCTGAACACACACACACACACACACACACACACACACACACACACACACACACACACACACACACACACACACACACACACACACACACACACACACACACACACACCAATAAATATATATATATATTATTAATAAATAAATATATGAGGTCATCCTTCTTCATTAAGTGTGTGTCTGCACTATGCAGTTGTGTTGTTTCACACGTGTATCTGTTTCCATAATGCCAGCTCTCTGTATTCCCTGCGCTGCCTGTAGAGCTCTCTGGTACTTTAAGCCCTGACCTTCCCTCTGCTCTGGACAGTTCATCCCTCTAGTTCCCCGGCTACCGTATCACACCACCCTGAAGCCTGTCTCTCCTCCAAAGCCTGTCTCTCCTCTCTATCGCCTGTTTCTCCTCCAAAGCCTGTCTCTTCTCTCTATCGCCTGTTTCTCCTCTAAAGCCCATCTCCCTCTCTAAAGCCTGTCTCTCCTCTCTAAAGCCTGTCTCTCCTCTCTAAAGCCTGTCTCTCCTCTCTAAAGCCTGTCTCTCCTCTCTAAAGCATGTCTCTCCTCTCTAAAGCCTGTCTCTCCTCTCTAAAGCATGTCTCTCCTCTCTAAAGCCTGTCTCTCCTCTCTAAAGCCTGTCTCTCCTCTCTAAAGCCTGTCTCTCCTCTAAAGCCAGTCTCTCCTCTCTAAAGCCTGTCTCTCCTCTAAAGCATGTCTCTTCTCTCTATCGCCTGTTTCTCCTCTAAAGCCTGTCTCTCCTCTAAAGCCAGTCTCTCCTCTCTAAAGCCTGTCTCTCCTCTCTAAAGCATGTCTCACCTGTCTAACGCCTCTCTAAAGCCTGTCTCTCCTCTCTAAAGCCTGTCTCTCCAGGCTCTAAAGCATGTCTCTCCTCTTAAGGCCTGTCTCTCCTCTAAAACCAGTCTCTCCTCTAAAGCACGTCTCTCTAAAAAGGATGTCTCTCTAAAGCATGTATCTCCTTTCTAAAGCCTGGCTCTCCTCTAAAGCCTGTCTCTCCTCTAAAGCATGTCTCTCTAAAGCCTGTCTCTCCTCTAAAGCACGTCTCTCTCAAAGGATGTCTCTCTAAAGCCTGTCTCCTCTCTAAAGCCTGTCTCTCCTTTCTTAAGCCTGTCTCTCCTCTAAACATGTCTCTCCTCTCTATAGTCTGTCTCTCCTCTTAAGGCTTGTCTCTCCTCTCTATAGCCTGTCTCTCCTCTAAAGCCTGTCTCTCTTAAGGCTTGTATCTCCTCTCTGAAGCCAGTCTCTCCTAAAAAAAAGAATACAAGAAAATACATTAAAAAAAAACTATATACCGGTATATATATTTAAAGAAAATCTTTTCATGTACCCCCTGGGGACCACCCACGTACCACTAGGGGTACGCGTACCCCCGGTTGGGAAACACTGCTCTAAACTTTCTAAAGGATGTCTCTCGAAAGCATGTCTCTCCTCTAAAGTCTGTCTCTCCTCTAAAGCCAGTCTCTCCTCTAAAGCATGTCTCTCCTCTCTAAGCCAGTCTCTCCTCTCTAAAGCCAGTCTCTCCTCTAAAGCATGTCTCTCCTCTAAAGCCAGTCTCTCCTCTAAAGCCTGTCTCTCCTCTTAAGGCTTGTCTCTCCTCTCTAAGCCAGTCTCTCCTCTCTAAAGCCTGTCTCTCCTCTTAAGACTTGTCTCTCCTCTCTAAGCCAGTCTCTCCTCTCTAAAGCCTGTCTCTCCTCTCTATAGTCTGTCTCTCCTCTCTATAGTCTGTCTCTCCTCTTAAGGCTTGTCTCTCCTCTCTAAAGCCAGTCTCTCCTCTAAAGCATGTTACTCTCTAAACTAAAGGATGTCTTTCTAAAGCATGTCTCTCCTCTAAAGCCTGTTACTCTCTAAAGGATGTCTCTCTAAGCATGTCTCTCCTTTCTATCGCTGCTGTTAAAACAAAGTAGTGTGTAAGAGCCTTTTTACAAATGAAGCAGACTTTTTTAGTACTTAACTTTTTTTTTATCCAACCTCGTCGCTGTCTGTTCCTGCCTGCCAGGCTTGTGTTGGGTTAGAACCACGTCCCCGACAGACAGACAGACAGACAGACAGACAGACAGACAGACAGACAGACAGACAGACAGACAGACAGACAGACAGAAAGGGTGGGGGCTCCTCTCTGTCTCATCCTGTCTTTATTTGTTCCATAGCCTAGCCCGAGGGTCTGCAAGAGTTGTTTTTACTGAGCTAGGCCGAGGATGGACGCAGGGATTCTCTTTCTCTTTCATTCCCTTCCACTACACACAGCTCTATGTCAACAAAACCCATAGTGTGTGTGTGTGTGTGTGTGTGTGTGTGTGTGTGTGTGTGCGTGTGTGTGTGTGTGTGCGTGTGTGTGTGTGCGCGTATTGGTTGGGTGGAGAACACTGATTAACTTTTGAACATCTGAATTCTTTTTTGAATCCCTCAATCTCTTTTATTGTCTCCAATAGTTTCGGGACAGATTTTCTTAAAATGGGATAGTTCTTGGAACCGGTTTTGTCTGGTTTTGGTGCTCTCTAACCAGACGACTGTGCGGTTTCTACATGTGCGTGCACAGGGCATGCAAACACACACACACACGCACGCACACGCATACTTGGTTAGCTCAACAATCTCCGGTCGGTGTGGTTAATGATTAAATATCATCCATGCCTCCGCCAGTTCAACTGCCGTTCTCCATAATGGTATTTGTAACACTGCCCAGATGTCCTAGAAGGGACCCCCGCGTTCTCACAGGGATGTTGGTTCTCAGTGTCAGTCGCGTGAAACGGAGGTTCCAACCAGCATGTTGGGAGAGAACAATAGTTTAGTGTATCAGGCGGGATTTACAGATTATTGTGGTAATGTGAGAGCGAACTGCTGACGCTGAGTAGCCCCCTGAGGTCAACCTCACTTCACTTCCAACTGTGTGTGTGTGTGTGTGTGTGTGTGTGTGTGTGTGTGTGTGTGTGTGTGTGTGTGTGTGTGTGTGTGTGTGTGTGTGTGTGTGTGTGTGTGTGTGTGTGTGTGTGTGTGTGTGTGTGTGTGTGTGTGTGTGTGTGTGTGTGTGTGTGTGTGTGTGTGTGTGTGTGTGTGTGTGTGTGTGTGTGTGTGTGTGTGTGTGTGTGTGTGTGTGTGTGTGTGTGTGTGTGTGTGTGTGTGTGGTTATAGTATCGTATAGCTCCGCTCTGCGCCCTACTGGAATATATCCCTATATCAGTCTATGCACTGAATAAATCTCCACATGCACCTTTACACACCTATTCGCCTGGCCACACCCCGATCCGCTCCTCTACATAAGCAGGGGTGTGGCCATACTAACAGCTCCTTCCTTATTTTCACCCCGCGGCGAGTGTCTGTATACACCACTTGAGTTTAGTGTAAAATAATTGAAGAGGAGCTGCGTGGATATTATTTCTTGTTTTTTTCTCTCTCTCACAGTTTAGGAGAAAAGCCTAAGCTATAATGTCTTCATCGGAGGGTTCGAGCGCTCACAACGTCACCCTTCACCAGCGGTTTTCCATTGCCGCCTCCGCCGTGCGTCGTGGGGCTGCTCTGACTCCACGGTCGTGGCAGTCGGATGCGCCCGAGCGGCGTCCGGTGGGGAGTCTGCCTCTCCGAGGGGCTGCTGAACCAAGGCCGTCTCCCGTGAGATGGCCTAGTTCTAGCTCTGGTTCCCCCGTCAGTGGACGGTCGGCCGATAGGCCGACGGCTCCTCTGGTGGCTGAGGATTTGAGACGCAAGCTCTTCGCCTCTGCTCGCTCCCGTCGTAAGATGGTGAGCTGCTGGAGCCAGACGAGGATGCTTCTGCTCGGTCTCCTTGTCCGATGGAAACTGAGGATTTTATGGAGGGAGCGGGAGCGCTCTTGTTTGATGCCCCGTTGGAGACATATCACTCTCCCCCTCAGGGTGTGGCAGGGGGTGATATGTCTCCTTGGGGTCCCTCGTCCTCCGATGTTGGGTTAGAACCTTCGACTCGGAGACGGGATGCCCAGCTATCAACCACGTCGGATGGTGGTGCCACACATGGCAGCCTCCCGTACGTGAGGGACGCGGGCTAAGTGGAGGGAGGTGCGCAAGGGGAGTTGCGTGCCTTGTTCCCTGAGCTCATGGCGGCCGCCGCTGTCTCTAATGGCGTGGCGTTGCCGCAGCCTCTGCCTGCACCTGTCCCTGATGACTTGATGGGTCATCTCTGGCAACGTCGTCCTGTGAGGGAGACGGGCGTTGTCTGCCCATTCATTCTTCCCCTCGATGGAGGCCTACGTGCGTCAGGGACAGGTAATCTCCCACATCACTGGCCTTAACCCCGCCTACGTGCCAGTCATGCGGGTGGCGGATTTGGTCCAGGGATTAAGGGAAGGGGTGCCTCGGCTTGATAGCCCGATGGCGTCTATTCTTTGTCCCGAAGTGGTGTGGGAGCCGTTGCGGAAGCCGGTTCCCCAAGGGAAATTGGCTAGGCAGATGGCCAACTGGAGTGACCAGTCATACATCGCCGTGACACAGAGCCTGGCTGCGATGTCCAATATCGCGCAGCTGGCGCGCTTCATGTCGGGGATGATGGCGGGCGGGTCGGTGTTGTACGACCATCATCAGTACCTTCACGCCCAGGCGGCTGGAGCCATCCTGCACCTAACTCAGCTGCAGGGAATAGCCGCCGGGAAGGGACGCGCCCTGGCCACTCTGACCCAGCGCCACCTTTGGCTGGAGCAAGCGAGGGTGCCGGAGCAGAAGAGGCTTCCCCTGCTCACGGCTCCCCTCTCCGATGCTGGGCTCTTCGGGTCTGCCATGCAGCAGATGACGGCTGCATGCAGAGACCGGTGATGTCCGACGGAGGCCACGTCGTCGGAGGTCCGCGACCGTTGCCACCGCCGCCGCTACTGGGCCTTCGCCCAAGAAGGCCAGGAGTGGAGAGGGTGCCTCGTCCGCCGCAGCCAGCCGACCCATGCCCGGAGGTTTCAAGTTTCTTTAATAGTTGTCATACAGAAGTACAGAATACTTTTGTACAAAATGCTTCTTACTGTTGCGCTCCAGAGACTGTGCATGACAAGGTAAGTATGAAATAAAAACATAGTAAAAATTAGAAGTAAAAAAAGAGGTCACAGTGTTCAGTTTAGACATATGTACAATGTTCGTAGACGTAGTTACCATACAATATACAATACTGTGCAGTGTACTAATATACAATACTATATAGTGCAAGGCATAAATGGACGAGGTGCAGTTTAGGTACAATTCACAGTAGGTGTACGAGTTGTAGTGCAAATCCTTTATCAATAAATATAAAGTGTAAGTGTGTTTGTGTGATCTAAAGTGTGGAGAGTGGGTGCTGCAGTGTGTTGTTGTTTGAGTGAGTGTGTGCGTGTGGGTGTGTGTGCTGTGTGCATTTGATGGTTGTTGCATAGTGATTATTGTTCGTTTAGCGATTATTGTTCGTTTAGCAGCCTGATGGCCTGGGGATAGAAGCTCCTTCTGAGTCTTTCTGTGCTCGCCATAAGACTCCGGTATCGCCTGCCTGACGGCAGCAGTTCAAAGAGGCAGTTGTTCGGGTGGCTCGAGTCCTTAATAATTCTCTTAGCCTTCCCCTTGCACCGCTTGTTGTAAATGTTCTGGAGGGTGGGAAGCCCCCCTCTAATTGTGCGTTCGGCTGAGCGTGTCACTCTTTGTAGTCTGCTACGGTCTTGTGCAGTGCTATTCCCAAACCAGGAGGTGATGTTGCCGGTCAGGATGCTCTCTATTGTACATGAGTAGAAGTTCCTAAGGATCTTCTGACTGACTTGGAACTTCCTTAGGCGCCTGAGGAAGTAGAGGCGTTGTCGTGCCTTCTTCACAACACTGTCAATGTGTGTGGTCCATGTCAAGTCCTCGGATATGTGGGCTCCGAGGTACTTGAAACTGTTCACTCTCTCAACTGGTGCCCCGTCGATGCTGAGGGGGCTGTAGTCCTTGACCCCCGACCTCCTGAAGTCCACAATCATCTCTTTTGTTTTGCTGACGTTCAGGGAGAGGCAGTTCTCCTGACACCACTGTGACAGGTTCTCTACCTCTTCCAGGTAGGCCCTTTCGTCGTTGGCAGAGATCAGGCCCACCACTACTGTGTCATCAGCAAATTTGATGATGGTGTTGTTGTTCCGCTGTGCTACGCAGTCATGTGTGTACAGGGAGTAGAGGAGGGGGCTCAGAACACAGCCCTGGGGGGCCCCTATGTTGAGCGTGATGGATGAGGAGGTGCAGTTGCCGGCTCTTACCACCTGGGGTCTGCCCGTCAGGAAGTCCAGGACCCACTGGCACAGGTCATAGTTCAAGCCCAGGTCCCTGAGCTTGGCTATGAGTTTGGAGGGGACTATGGTATTGAATGCTGAGCTGTAGTCGATGAACAGCATTCTCACATAGTTCCCCTGCCTCTTGTCCAGATGTGATGCTGCTGTGTGCAGCACATGGGCTATGGCGTCCTCCGTGGACCTGTTGGGGCGATATGCAAATTGCAGAGGGTCCAGGTTGATGGGGAGGGAGGAACAGATGTAGCCCTTCACTAGCTTCTCAAAGCACTTCATGGCTATGGAGGTGAGGGCTACAGGGCGGTAGTCGTTGAGGCAAGCGGGCGTAGATTTTTTGGGTACAGGGATGATGGTGGACTTCTTCAGACAGGTGGGGATGACGGCCTGTTCCAAGGACAGGTTGAAGATGTCAGTGAATACCGGGGCCAGTTGGTCGGCACAGACTTTTAGGACGCGGCCGGGGATGCCGTCCGGTCCTGCTGCCTTCCTGATATCCACTTTTTTAAAGATCCGTCTCACCTCATGCTCTGTTACCCTGAACACTGAGTCTCCATCAGCAGACCCCCCCCCCCCCATTGCCGTGGTTTGTAGGCTGGTGTTGTTATTCACAGCCTCAAACCTCGCATAGAAGGAGTTGAGATCATTTGCTAAGGAGATGTCACTGTTCAGTTTGAGGGGGGTTCCTTTGTAGTCTGTCATTGTTCTGAGGCCCTGCCACATGCCTCTAGAGTCAGCCTGTTCAAACTGAAGTTCAACTTTATCCCTGTAACGCCGTTTTGCCTCTATTACTGCTCTCCTGACGTTGTATCTTGCCATCTTGTGTTCTTCCATGTTGCCTGTCACCAGCCCGGTGTTGTATGCTGATGTGCGCACTTTCAGAGCCTCACGGACGGATTTGTCTACCCAGGGCTTTTGATTTGGGTAGATATTAATTTTGGTGGAGGGGATTATTACTTCTACCTGAGTACAGACATAGTCAATCACCGTTTCGGTGTATTCGTTAATATTGGCTGTGTTATCACGGAATACACTCCATTCTGTGCTTCCCAGCACTGCTTGGAGTGACTCCACTGACGTCACGGCCCAACGCTTAACCTCTCGCGAGACCACCGGCGTTCGCTTGAGACTCTGTCTGTACTTCGGCAAAAGAAAGATGGCGGCGTGATCGCTTTTACCGAATGGACTAAGAGCCTGTGACTTGTACCCATTCTTAAATTGCGAGTATACATGGTCTAATATGTTCTCGCCTCTGGTGGGACAGGTCACATGCTGATAGAAATTCGGCAGCACCGTTTTAAGACGCGCGCTGTTGAAATCCCCCAAGACCAAAATGGCAGCGTCAACATTAGCTGCTTGGAGTTTGTTTACCTCGTCGTGAAGTTTTGAAAGTGCGACCCCAGTGTTCGCGTGTGGTGGAATGTACACTCCGATGAGGATGATGGACGTTAGGGATTGCCGTGTCCAGGCACCCCAGAACCGTCCCTCCGGGCCAGCTCCCCGTGAGGGCAAGCACCATGGGGGCTGCACGCGGCAGGCGCCGCTAGTGACTTTTCCCCTGTTTACCCCTGTTCCCTTCCCCGCCCCAGCATATGATTTTGTTGCAATTAAATAAAGGGTCCCTCCTGGTGAGGGACTACCCGTCTGCCTGTAGCTGTTCCGCAACCGTTCCTACTTCCGGGGTAGGCCTGATTGGCCCCGACAGGCACGTGACCCGCCGCGGCCACGCCCCGCGGCAGCCCCAGGAGCAAGCGCGCTACTGCTGGAGTTCGCTTCGCCTTTCACATCGCTGACGTTGGCGAAAGCAGGATGAGAGCAGGATGAGAGGCGAGAGCGTAGATTTCGCTGTGTATCATTTAATCATTTAACATTTGAAAGGCATACATTGTTGTCATACAGAAGTACAGAATACTTTTATCCAAAATGCTTCTTACTGTTACACTGTTAGAGACTGTGCAGTGCACGGCTTTAGTCTCACTCGAGTGAGGAAGACCGCTGGTTCTGGCACATACAGCCCGCTGGTTCTCCAACATACAGCGGTGTGCTCTTCAGAATGTACCGGGAGAAACGTTTACTGTACCCCGCAGACATAATAAGACCGCTGGTTCTGGCACATACAGCCCGCTGGTTCTCCAACATACAGCGGTGTGCTCTTCAGAATGTTGCGGGGCGACTGCTGGAGCAAGCGCGCTACTGCTGGAGTTCGCTTCGCCTTTCACATCGCTGCCGTTGGCGAAAGCAGACAAATGAATTACTAATTCGGTCAGAAATAACGTAACTAATAACGTTAGTAAGCACTGCTTATATGCTTATTATGTCTGCGGGGTACAGTAAACGTTTCTCCCGGTACATTCTGAAGAGCACACCGCTGTATGTTGGAGAACCAGCGGGCTGTATGTGCCAGAACCAGCGGTCTTATTATGTCTGCGGGGTACAGTAAACGTTTCTCCCGAGTCCCGGTACATTCTGAAGAGCACACCGCTGTATGTTGGAGAACCAGCGGGCTGTATGTTGGAGAACCAGCGGTCTTCCTCACTCGAGTGAGACTAAAGCCGTGCACTGCACAGTCTCTAACAGTGTAACAGTAAGACGCATTTTGGATAAAAGTATTCTGTACTTCTGTATGACAACAATGTATGCCTTTCAAATGTTAAATGATTAAATGATACACAGCGAAATCTACGCTCTCGCCTCTCATCCTGCTCTCATCCTGCTTTCGCCAACGGCAGCGATGTGAAAGGCGAAGCGAACTCCAGCAGTAGCGCGCTTGCTCCTGGGGCTGCCGCGGGGCGTGGCCGCGGCGGGTCACGTGCCTGTCGGGGCCAATCAGGCCTACCCCGGAAGTAGGAACGGTTGCGGAACAGCTACAGGCTACCCGTCTGCCTGTGAGTGTGCCCCCGGACCTTTCATGACGTCTGCCAATCATGTCAGCCTTCTCTGCCTCTTCCCCTCTAGAGGGTCAGGGTTTTTTGTGGAGGCTGCGACATGGTGCACAGCATACCGTACGCCCCTTCCGCCGGGGTGCTGTTTTCAGCAGACCCCTTTGGCGCCTGTCCAGTCCGCAGTGCTCCAGGCTCAGGTCAAGTGGCCTGTTGCCTGGATTGAGGGATCGACCTCTTTTGGGGGTTGTCTCCCCGGTGCGCTGCCTGGTCTCGCTGTGGGTGTAGCCTCTTGAGTGCTTCAGGGCGGCGTGCTGTAGGGGGGAAGGGCCTGCTCTTGGATGGGCCCTGTCTGAATACGCTGGCGATGTGGGGGGTGGTGTCACTAGTGACCGCCTGGTGGGGTCTCGATGCTGCGGCGTCGTTGGCCTCACCAGGCCCCCTTTTCCGGGGGGTCCAGTCCCTTCCTGGGCCTGGGTCCTCCTTCCCACTCCGCTGCTACAACCTTGCCACTGGGTTGGGTTTTTCCCCTTGACCCCGTTCGTTCCCTAGTGGCATGGGGGTTGCGAGTTTGTGTAGTCGTGGCTTCTTCTGTGGGAAGGTAAGTCCCACGGTCTACTCACCCTGTGCGTTTGAGTTGCTAAACCCCTCTTCGCACAGTCGGATCTGTTCCCTCCCGTCCTCCACTAGGGGGGCTCGGGTCCTCCCCGGTTCTGATGGTTGTGGGGGGCCTCAGCGGGTACATTTGTCGAGCCTCCGTTCTGCTCAGCTCCTGTATTCCAGTAGGGCGCAGAGTGGAGCTATACGAT